>NW_027196015.1:112500-115003 GCF_038502225.1 Cherax quadricarinatus | reverse complement strand
ATCAAATTTCGTATTTTTGGTGTCATTATGATCGGGAAAAGATTCTCTATCATTTCATACGAAAAAAATAATATTTTTTTCCGAAACATTTTCTACCCTGAGAACGAGTTTAGAAGACCTCTCGACCCTGATAGGGCTAGAGGGTCTAGTTTCCCCAGTTAATAGCGAGTCTAGTTTCCACAGTTACTAGAGGGTTTAGTTTCCCCAGTTACTAGATGGTCTAGTTTCCCCAATTACTAGAGGGTCTAGTTTCCCCAGTTACTAGAGGGTTTAGTTTCCCAGTTACTAGAGGGCAGTGTTATTCACAAATTTTTGCAAGAGAGCCACTTACTGGTTAAACACATTGATTGAGAGAGCCTGCAGCTACTGCAAGTTAGCGTAACTCAACTAAATTAAGTAGTACTGAGCTGCTAGTGCAATATGGTAAATAAGGAAAATTAGTCATGGTAATATTAGCCTGCATATCTTGTTATTAATAGCAAAATAAAGACCAAACTTACTTAATGCTGTGATGAGCGGAAGTGTGCTAGCTGCTGCTTAACTCTTGTCATCGAATATTTGTAGTTGTCACTGCAATCCTTGTAAGACAATCCAGATGTGCATTGGTCAGTTTGTTTCTCTGTTTTTTCTTCCCAATTTTCATTGTTGAAAATGTTGATTCACAAGTGTATGTGCTCACAAAAAAGGACATCACCTTTTGCACACACTGCTTCAAAGATGGATAGTCTGTGTCAGAGACCAAGTTCCAGAAGTGGAAGACATCTGCTTTGTGTTTAGCATTCAGGGCTTTAAGGGTGTCATTTGTTTGCAGCTCAACAATCTCACATTGAACTGCAGCACGATCAGGGCAAAGATCTCTGATAACTGAGGTCAGGGATGACACTGGTACATGGAAGGGGTTTTCAATGAAATTAAAAAAATCCCTGTACTCCATTACATCCTGAAATCTTGATTGAAATTCCTCCCTCAAGGGGCTTTTGACATGCTCAGCGCGAACGAAAAAATTTTTCCGAAAAAAATTCACAAACTGAGTTAATCTTATAGAAAAATAGCTTAACTCTCTGGCAACACAATGGTACCAGAATCATTGTTCTGCGACATTCCTACAAGGAATTATGGTCATTTAAATACACCTAGGGTGACGTCACCACCCGCGGCAGGTGTGCTCACCTGTCGTCAATTTATTTTTTTTTTTCAGTTTTTTTTCGTGTATTTACTGTATTATTCTTTCTAAGATAATAATTGACGATTTGGTATCATAATACATTGGGTGGGACTTATACGTAGAGTTCCAACCAACCAGGAACCTCCCGACACCATTTTGCTGACGTCATGGAAAATTCCAGTCTCGGGGGTGGCAGGGGAATATGGCTCAATATAACGCTATTATAGCTTCTACGGCTTATTTATCTATCACAATTGATCTAATATGACATAATAAACAATATAAATAACAAAGAAGTATGGTAAATACTCCAGAATGAATAATATATGGCATATTCCCAGAGCGCTCCATCGGGAATAATAGATTCCCATTCTCAGAGAGGGGCTTCCATTCTCTTTCTCTCACCTCCAGGGTCCTTATATTAGAGAAAACGAACATGGTTAACTATGATATACACTCGTAATGCAGTATAAGACTGAGAAAAATGTTATTTTCTCAAAAAAAAAAAAAAAAAAAAAAAAAAAAAAAAAAAAAAAAAAAAAGGTGTCCGGCTGTTTCGCGGATTATCTCGGAAGTAAGTTATTCACATATATGAGCACGTAACTTCGTTAATAATAGCAGGAATGTAATGAAATTCACAGAGAACATAAAGGAAAGATTGTTTTACAAGCCCATGGATCGCTTTTTGAGATATCATAATTTGTTTTTGATTTTTGTGAGGGCAAAAGTCAGATATTTGGCTGAAAGTCAAAAAACATACAAAATTTATTTTTTTTTAAGAATGAAGAAAGGATAAATTACAGAACGGCAATCCATTAGAAATACAGTTTAGCATTGTTTTATGCGTAGATAATGCCAAAACAACTTCTCCAAGTCCCACTTCGACGGTACCTTGCAATATGTATGATTATTAGTAAATAATTTTTTTCTCAGTTGTTTTTTGAGCTATCTTATTGAAACTTGGTCACATTACTATTGAAAGGAGCTTCTTTACGTACAAAAAAAATGAAAGAAATCGAACGAAAATTAAAAAAAAAAAAATTACCCTTCAATTCCCCCTCAACTCCCTCAGTACTTCCTCAAATGCATCATAGCTGAAACATGGCAAATATTCTGGATCATTTATGATGACTGTTCTGAGCTTTGGAAAGTGAACAAATTGTCTGTCTGATATGAATAGTGTTGTAATCTTGTTATGGAATGCAATGTCTACACGCAGCATACTACCTGGATGTTTATATTGCCCCTGCAACTGTAGATTCAGTGAATTCAGATGACAGATGATATCAGTCAAAAGAGCCATCTTCATTATCCATTCAGGATTCTCGAATTCTGGCT
>NW_027196015.1:72500-107500 GCF_038502225.1 Cherax quadricarinatus | reverse complement strand
CATCATCTCATTAACTGGCTTCCCTGCCAGTTCTCTGTCCCACTGAACCCCGTTCAGGTAGTTCCTCATTCCTGTGTAGTCCCCTTTCTTGTAGTTTGGCTTCATTCGTCCTGGCCTTCCTGCTTCTCCCTCCACTTGTAGCTCTACTGTGTATTCGAAGCTTAAAACCACATGGTCACTGGCCCCAAGGGGTCTTTCATATGTGATGTCCTCGATATCTGCACTACTGAAGGTGAATACTAAGTCCAGCCTTGCTGGTTCATCCTCTCCTCTCTCTCTTGTAGTGTCCCTTACGTGTTGGTACATGAAGTTCTCCAGTACCACCTCCATCATCTTAGCCCTCCATGTATCTTGGCCCCCAAGTGGGTCCAAGTTCTCCCAATCGATCTCCTTGTGGTTAAAGTCACCCATGATCAGGAGCTTTGCCCTGCTTGCATGAGCTCTTCTGGCCACTCTAGCCAGTGTGTCAACCATCGCTCTATTGCTCTCGTCGTACTCTTGCCTTGGCCTCCTGCTGTTCTGTGGTGGGTTATACATCACTGCTATTACCACCTTGGGACCTCCAGAGTGAAGTGTTCCCACTATGTAATCACTTTCTTCTCCGCTATCTCCTCTCTCCAGCTCATCAAAATTCCAGCGATTTTTGATCAGCAACGCCACTCCTCCACCCCCCCTGTTCCCTCTGTCTTTCCTCAGGATTTGGTATCCCGTTGGAAAGATGGCATCTGTTATCATACCTGTAAGCTTGGTTTCTGTGAGAGCTATGATGTCCGGTGATGCTTCTTTGACTCTTTCGTGCCACTCCTCCCACTTATTTGTTATTCCATCAGCGTTTGTGTACCATACCTTCAGTTTCCTTTCCAACACTGTGGTTTGGGGGGCCTGTGAGGGTGGGAGACCTGGTGGCATACTGTGGGATTCTATAGCTCGGTGTTGGGTGGAGGCTGTGGGTATGGATTGTAGTGTGTGTTGGGATGGTGTGATAGGTTGTATGGTTCTGAGAGTAGTTGTGTGTGTGCTTGCCCTTGCTGTTCTGTCCTGCTCTGACTGACCTCTGCTGGTTCCCTCCTTGTCTCTTTTCCTAGCTCCTTTCGCTTTTTTGTCCTCTCCCTCAGCTGCTGTCGTTCTGATTTTGTTCTGTCTCTGTCTAGGAACACCCTCTTGTACTCTTCCGAGTATTTCAATCGTGGTTTCTCTTGGAGGATCCTGTTCCGCACTGTTTCCGTCCTGAGAATCAGCTTGATTGGTCGTTTTCTCCCCTTCGAGTGTGTGTGTGTGTGTGTGTGTGTGTGTGTGTGTGTAGGTGAACATAGTAATTAAAAAATTCCGATTCACATTGTATTGTTTTGTCTTCCAACATAAAATTAATTTCAGTAACAAAAAATAATTGATTCACTTTAATAAAGTTATTCATCTCTCTCCTCTCCACCTGTTTTTCCTCACTCCTCGTTCTTCGTCCCTTCATTCCTCTCTCTTCCAGCCTCCCCCCTTCCCTCCCTGCCTACAGCTATCATTATTTTCTCGCCTTTTGTTTCTACGTCCCTCCCTGCCACTCAACTATCTACCTTTACACCCTTAATTTTCCCTCTCTCCTGTTTATACCTTAGTTCCCTCCAACCCCTTCAATACGACCTTCCCTCCCATCTGCTCCTCCCTAAACTCCTCAATTCCTTTCTCAATTTCCACAATTATACCTCCCTCCTTTCCCTTTTCCTTTCTTACACCCTCTTTCTCTTCCCATTTCTGTCTGCCACCCTTCCTCCTTCTCTCCCTCTTTCCCCCTTTTCTTTTTCTCTCCTTTCCTCCCTCTCTTCCTTCCTACTTCTGCGCAAGGAATTCTCATGAAAATGCCATCAACTGTTGACAATGAACATCTTTGGGTAAAATTGTAGTGTATAATGTAATGTAGATTGGTTTGGCAGGCCGGGGAGGAGCCAGTCTATCAGCATCCTGTCGGCCAACATTAGAGGTTTCATTACTAATGTTGGAGAGCTCACACACAGTTTTGTGAACACTCGACGTCCCGACATTATAGCTGTTGTTGAAACATTTTTGGATGACAGGACTCCAGAAACTTTTGCAAGAATTGCTGGCTACACCTTATGGATGAGAAGAGACAGGCAAGAGCAAGGAGGAGGTGTTGCTGTGTGCTTCTCTAAAAGTGTTCATGCCCAGCACATTGATGTTGCCACCCCTACACATCTTGAAATGATGTTCTTCAAGCTCTGCATAAACACTAGTACCTCTGTACTAGCATGTGCAATGTACAGACCTCAGTGGCAACATGCAGATCCCATCAACTTCCTAATGGAAAATATTGACTCCCTTCTCCTACAACACAACTGTCAACATATCATAATTGTTGGTGACATCAACCAGCATCTTATACAGAGGGACTTTGATGACCTTCTTGCAGTGTTTGACATGAGAAACTTTGTTGATTTCCCTACTCACTTCTCTGGTTCCTCCCTTGACCCAGTAGTGAGTGATCTGGCAGAAGGCATAGTCACTTGTCAACCCCTCGGCTACGTTGGATCGTCTGACCACAATTCTGTTTTTACGACACTTAAGATCCCAACAGAACTAGGTGAGGAGTCCACATGCACAACCTGGCTATGGGAGAGAGGTAATTGGCCAGCCCTTCGCTCTGAGCTCGCCACCACCGATTGGAATGCTCTTCTCCAAGGGGATGTTGACAACCAAGTGAAAGCCTTCACTGGACACATCCTTAATCTACAACAAGAACACATTCCTCACCGGCAATATGTGACGAAGCCTACAGATCAGCCTTGGTTTGGCTTTCGTTGTAGAGAGGCTGCTACTGCTAAGTACAAAGCATGGCGAAGGTATAAGAGACATCCTATCACCTATAACAGGAACTTGCACAGGCAAGCCTGTAGGCATATGGGTGACTTTCAAAAGTGGGCCATTGCTAAATGGGAGGTGGACACTAAAAGAAAGCTAGCATCAGGTAGGGTAGGTTCCAAAACCTGTTGGCCCCTGGTCAAGGACAGACAAGGTTATCTGCCTGATGAACTCATTCCACCTCTAAATCGACAGGATGGGACCACTTCTACTAGTAGTCAAGAGAAGGCGGACCTCTTTGCTGAACACTTTGCTACCAAAATGCAAGTTCCTGATCCAGCAAGGGACCCTCCTTGGTTAGCTGCAAGAACTGTGTCAAAACTGTCAGTGGTGACAATAAGGCAGGAGAAGGTGCATTTCCTTCTTAAATCGCTTGACCAAGAAAAGGCTGTGGGCCCAGAGAAGTTGAGCCCAAGATTGCTGAGAAGATGTGCAGACCAGCTAGCAGCACCTCTAACTCTAATCTTTCAGCACTGCCTAGTACAGTGTAAATGGCCCTCTCTGTGGAAAGAGGCAAATGTAGTCCCTGTTCACAAAAAGAAGAGCAGAGCAGATATCAGCAAATACAGACCAGTGTCACTCCTGTCAATCACTGGTAAGATCCTTGAGACAATAATCTCAAGACAAATGACAGAGTTTTTTGACTATCACTCACTACTTTCTGATCGTTAATATGGCTTCAGGAAAAGTTACTCTGCTGCTGATCTGTTGTTAAACCTCTCCACTAAGTGGCACCAGTCACTGGATGAATCCAAAGTCAGCTGTGTGGTAGCACTGGACAATGCTGACGCTTTCGACCGAGTGTGGCACCAGGGCCTCTTAGCAAAACTTCAAGCACTGGGAATTGCAGGCTCTACGCTATTTCTCCTCAGTGATTACCTTTATGGTAGATCTCTAAGTGTAGTTCTCAATGGAACGGAATCAGCAAGACATCGTATAGGGGCAAGTGTTCCACAAGGAAGCGTGCTGGGACCATTGTTATGGAAGTTTACTTCAACGACCTTCTTCATATCATCCCAGAATCACATGCATATGAAGACGACTGCACACTGACATTCACTTATCCAAAAGAAGAAATGCCAGCTGCTCTAAGCTATATCAATCACCAGCTGAGAGCTATATCAGCTTGGGGAAATAGATGGCAAGTAACATTTGCACCTGAGAAAACGCAAATGATGATCGTCCCTATGCACCATGATGGTAATGCTGGTGCAGTAGTAATGATGAATGGGAGGGTGTTGACACCTGGAGAAGAAGTTGATATCCTTGGGGTGAAATTTGACTCCAAACTAACCATGAAAAACCATGTTGTAAATCTTGCAAACAAGGCAGCCAGGAAGCTTACAGCACTTCGCTGTATCTCACATCTACTTGACAGTAGGGGTTGCAAGATTCTGTATGAGGCACAAGTACGCTCGCACCTCGAGTATGCTCCACTTTCTTGGTTTGCCTGCCCCCCCCTCTCATCTGCGACTGCTTGACAGAGTAGTGAACAGAGCAAGACGTCTCATCTCTCGCCTGGATCCATCCTGGATAGATCTGTCATTTCAGCAGAGCTTTGAACATAGGAGGGATGTGGATGGCCTTACTGTTATGTACACGGCCAATATTGTCAAAGTACCACACTTGGATCCACTTCGAGGACAGCGTGAAACAAGCTTTTATGCCACAAGACGGGCAGAAAGCAGCAACTTCACTCTGGCTGTACCCTTCTCCAGAACATCACTCCATCTGAGATCATATATACTCAGGATGACTCGAATATGGAACACATTCGTACAGCATAATGATGTCAACGAGATAAAGTCAGTTGATCAAATGAAAATGCTGGCCCACAGATGGCTCCAACTTCATCCTGTTCCCTACTTGTATGTCTCATAACAATAAAAATGGTTTCAAATGAGCTGATGTAGGTAACAGCTCTTAGCTTGTCAATAAAGTTAGGAATCCTAGGGATCCTTAACCTTGTCAAACCCTGTGTAAAAAAAAAAAAAAAAATGTTAATTAATTCTTACTGTCTGCTCTGTTTATTAACCCTATCTGTACTCCTGCTCACCACATACCCACCTACCAGTACCTTATCTGCACTCTTACCCACCATAACCCCAGACAAAAGTCATCAGACCTTTTATTTAAGGATCCAGTAATATATTATATCTGGTGTTGAATTTATGGAAGGAAGAATTAAAGAAGAGGTCAAGCATGTGAATGTTAAGGCGGCAGCAAGTGTCGCTGAATAGGAATAACAACTGGAGGCGTTGACGATGGTATAGGCTTGCAGAGTAACTAAACCATGGATAGTTGAATCAAAGTGGCCATTGCCGGATCGCTATCCTTTGAGGGTAGCCACTAAAATTTACTGGCAAATAATGACGGGTAATTAGAAGAAAAACAAAAAGGTATTTCATGGATATTTGGACTTAATCATAGATTTTCTAGCAATCCTAACAAATTAAAGTTCATGAAATTACTTTAATTTTAATTTCATCTTGGTTGAAAGACGATTCTTATATTCAACAAATCAGTCAGAAACACTGGAAATAATGTAACACTCAGATACAAGTCTGTTTAGAAGGAAGACTGAAGTTGTTTAAGAGGATTCCAACTTAAGACACCATGAATAATTTCCGTTAACTCTGGCTTTGTGAAATTGTTGATAAACAATTGTATTTGTTCCAACATTGTATTTGTTCCAACATTGTATTTGTTCCAACATTGTATTTGTTCCAACATTGTATTTGTTCCAACATTGTATTTGTTCCAATATTGTATTTGTTCCAACATTGTATTTGTTCCAACATTGTATTTGTTCCAACATTGTATTTGTTCCAACATTGTATTTGTTCCAACATTGTATTTGTTCCAACATTGTATTTGTTCCAACATTGTATTTGTTCCAACATTGTATTTGTTCCAACATTGTATTTGTTCCAACATTGTATTTGTTCCAACATTGTATTTGTTCCAACATTGTATTTGTTCCAACATTGTATTTGTTCCAACATTGTATTTGTTCCACCATTGTATTTGTTCCAACATTGTATTTGTTCCAACATTGTATTTGTTCCAACATTGTATTTGTTCCAACATTGTATTTGTTCCAACATTGTATTTGTTTCAACATTGTATTTGTTCCAACATTAAATGCAGGAAATTTCATACAATTTTAATTAAAAATATGATATACACATTAAATAAAGTTCATACCAATTTTATTAACAGCAAAACAGAGAGTGAAATATTACAGTTGTTAAACATATGGCAACCACATACTAATTAACATAAAAATATGTGGTAACCACGTACTAATTAACATAAAAATATGTGGCAACCACGTACTAATTAACATAAAAATATGTGGCAACCACATACTAATTAACATAAAAATATGTGGCAACCACGTACTAATTAACATAAAAATATGTGGCAACCACGTACTAATTAACATAAAAATATGTGGCAACCACGTACTAATTAACATAAAAATATGTGGCAACCACGTACTAATTAACATAAAAATATGTGGCAACCACATACTAATTAACATAAAAATATGTGGCAACCACGTACTAATTAACATAAAAATATGTGACAACCACGTACTAATTAACATAAAAATATGTGGCAACCACGTACTAATTAACATAAAAATATGTGGCAACCACGTACTAATTAACATAAAAATATGTGGCAACCACATGCTAATTAAGATAAAAATATGTGGCAACCACATGCTAATTAAGATAAAAATATGTGGCAACCACGTACTAATTAACATAAAAATATGTGGCAACCACGTACTAATTAACATAAAAATATGTGGCAACCACGTACTAATTAACATAAAAATATGTGGCAACCACGTACTAATTAACATAAAAATATGTGGCAACCACGTACTAATTAACATAAAAATATGTGGCAACCACATGCTAATTAAGATAAAAATATGTGGCAACCACGTACTAATTAACATAAAAATATGTGGCAACCACGTACTAATTAACATAAAAATATGTGGCAACCACGTACTAATTAACATAAAAATATGTGGCAACCACGTACTAATTAACATAAAAATATGTGGCAACCACATGCTAATTAAGATAAAAATATGTGGCAACCACGTACTAATTAACATAAAAATTTGTGGCAACCACATGCTAATTAAGATAAAAATATGTGGCAACCACGTACTAATTAACATAAAAATATGTGGCAACCACATACTAATTAACATAAAAATATGTGGCAACCACGTACTAATTAACATAAAAATATGTGGCAACCACGTACTAATTAACATAAAAATATGTGGCAACCACGTACTAATTAACATAAAAATATGTGGCAACCACATGCTAATTAAGATAAAAATATGTGGCAACCACGTACTAATTAACATAAAAATATGTGGCAACCACATACTAATTAACATAAAAATATGTGGCAACCACGTACTAATTAACATAAAAATATGTGGCAACCACGTACTAATTAACATAAAAATATGTGGCAACCACGTACTAATTAACATAAAAATATGTGGCAACCACATGCTAATTAACATAAAAATATGTGGCAACCACGTACTAATTAACATAAAAATATGTGGCAACCACGTACTAATTAACATAAAAATATGTGGCAACCACGTACTAATTAACATAAAAATATGTGGCAACCACATGCTAATTAACATAAAAATATGTGGCAACCACGTACTAATTAACATAAAAATATGTGGCAACCACGTACTAATTAACATAAAAATATGTGGCAACCACATGCTAATTAAGATAAAAATATGTGGCAACCACGTACTAATTAACATAAAAATATGTGGCAACCACGTACTAATTAACATAAAAATATGTGGCAACCACATAATTAACTAATTAACATAAAAATATGCTAATTAACATAAAAATATGTGGCAACTACGTACTAATTAACATAAAAATATGTGGCAACCACATGCTAATTAACATAAAAATATGTGGCAACCACGTACTAATTAACATAAAAATATGTGGCAACCACGTACTAATTAACATAAAAATATGTGGCAACCACATGCTAATTAAGATAAAAATATGTGGCAACCACGTACTAATTAACATAAAAATATGTGGCAACCACGTACTAATTAACATAAAAATATGTGGCAACCACGTACTAATTAACATAAAAATATGTGGCAAACATGTACTAATTAACATAAAAATATGTGGCAACCACGTACTAATTAACATAAAAATATGTGGCAACCACATGCTAATTAAGATAAAAATATGTGGCAACCACGTACTAATTAACATAAAAATATGTGGCAACCACATGCTAATTAAGATAAAAATATGTGGCAACCACGTACTAATTAACATAAAAATATGTGGCAACCACATGCTAATTAAGATAAAAATATGTGGCAACCACGTACTAATTAACATAAAAATATGTGGCAACCACATACTAATTAACATATAAATATGTGGCAACCACGTACTAATTAACATAAAAATATGTGGCAACCACGTACTAATTAACATAAAAATATGTGGCAACCACATACTAATTAACATAAAAATATGTGGCAACCACATACTAATTAACATAAAAATATATGGTAACCACATACTAATTAACATAAAAATATGTGGCAACCACATACTAATTAACATAAAAGTATGTGGTAACCACATAGTAATTAACATAAAAATGGTTTCATTTGTTATTAGCAGCCATTAAAAAATTATCATTTAATAAAAATAGTTAAAAAATCATTCAAAAATTTTCTATTTAAAAGTTAAAAAAATATAGAATAATAAAGATAAATTTTAGCCATTGTTTTGTTCAGCCATTATGTATCAGCAGCAAATAAAAGAATTATGTTTGTAGCTTTAAATAAAGGTGAAAATTAAAAATATTTTGTCAATAAATCGTGTTGCAAAAACAACATTGTCGAATTTCAATGTTAAACAAGTTAACCAGGAAGAGTTACCAGCGTGCAGTATTCATTAATAATGAATATACATATGTACCTCCATATATATATATATATATATATATATATATATATATATATATATATATATATATATATATATATATATATATATATATATATATATATATATATATATATATATATATATATATATATATATATATATATATATATATATATATATATATATATATATATATATATATATATATATATATATATATACAAGACAAGCCACGGGGGTAAGAAATCTTCAGCTCAATTACTTTCACGCTCCTTAGTGTGTCATCAGGAGCTATGTAACGTTGTAAGCAGCAACTGAAGGAGTGAGGGGAAGTTTTCTAAGATATAAATATGTATGTCGTGCCAAACAGGTAAAATTGGCCAGTTAGCTATAACTCATTGAAAATTAAGTCCTTTCTAAAATTTTCTGTTAAACGTTTAAAGATATTTTTTTTAATTTAAGTTAATATAAAAAATAATAATTTTATACCAAAAGAACCTTAGAAAACTTACCTACCCTTATTATGACAAGCAGAATTGAATTTGGCATAATCCAATTAAATATATTTTAGATAAGTTTACAGTAATTTAATAATGAACAAACGCATTAAAAATATTTTTTTCGTTAGGTTCAGTATGATTTTTTGCGAATTTATTGTATTCACAAATTTTTGCTTGCGTTATTCAGCAAGAAGAGAGTCACAAGTGTAACTAATGTGACATTTTAGTGTGGCAACGTTTCGCTCTTCAGGAGCTTTGTCAAACCGTTACAAACACTACATGGCCACAGAGGGTATATATAGGCTCAGAGTGAGGTGCAATACTAGTGGTAGTAGTAGTAGTAGTAGAAGTGATATAAGTAGGAGTAGTGATACAATCTGGTAAAACAATCAACTTGCACATGAGTAAAAGGATATAAACGCTATAACTTGGGTAACATAAAAATGTAGGTTAGACAAATATTTCTGTTGGAGGCTGGATAAGAGTAGGCCTGTTTGAAAGTTCATCCTCTGTAATGTGCTTGTATGATATTAGTAGGAGAGACTATGTGATGGCAGTGTTTACTGTTTTCAGGAGGATTCTTGCTAAGACTTCAGAGTTGGTGAAGCTGCCTTTGTTTTGTTTAATTGTATTAGAAACAGCGATTAGTGATGATTCAAGGCACTTGTGTCTGCAGAAATTAGTTTCTTTGATCACTAATTGGGCGTCCCTGAATTTCACGAGATGATTGATGGAATTCCGATGTTGTACGCAGGCGTTGTTCAAGTTATCGTTCCTACAGGCATAAATGTGTTCATTGAGGCGGGTGTCGAGGTTTATTGCTGTTTCACCTACATAAATCTTGTCGCAGCCTCCACAGGGTATAGTGTAAACCCCTGCATTGACTGGTTTGTGGTGTCTGGATTCTGTCCTGGTTAGATCCTTTATTGAAGTACTGGAAGTGTTGGTGACTTTAGTGTTAGCTTGTGAAAGTACTTTAGAAACGTTCAGTGCAATCAGGCACAGAATGTATGTGCATGTGAATGTATGTACATTCCTCGTCAAAAAACTCAGGACTAAAAATTCGGTATGTTCTTAGGAAAAATCCAATGATGACCACAGGGAGGAGTACACGAGCAGCAAGTACGGGGACATAAGCCAACAGTATCAATTTGTCCCTGTGGGATCAGAGACCTTGGGATCATGGGTAAAACATGCCATATGTTTCCTGAAAGAACTGGGTTCCAGACTCATCGACACCACCAGGGACCCAAGGGGAGCCACTTTCATGTTCTAGCGCCTCAGCGTGGTCATCCAGAGAGAAAATGCTTGCTGCAAACTTGGCTCACGTTCTGCTTCGGAGGAGCTGGAGGAAATTCATAATCTTTAATATATTGTACCATTGTATTCATGTTTATGTTTTCTGTAAATGTATTCTATTAATAAATTTTCCCGATAGAATATAAAATATAGGGATGGTTAGAGAAGAAAATACCCAAACAGCTCCGGGGAGAACATTGAGTTTTCCCTCAGGTATGTTTATTGTCTTCTCTGAGGATGAGGGTCCCCAGTCCAGTTATAGACGTGGTACTTCCCTATATTTTACTTATATATATATATATATATATATATATATATATATATATATATATATATATATATATATATATATATATATATATATATATATATATACATATATATATATATATATATATATATATATATATATATATATATATATATATATATATATATATATATATATATGTAAATATAAGAACATAAGAACATAAGAATGGAGGAACACTGTAGAAGGCCTACTGGCCCATGCGAGGCAGGTCCTTATCAAAACAACCACGTGCGTCACACCTCACTCTCCGTCTACACATACAATGCCCTTCCACCTCTGTATGTTAAAAGTGATCAAGGTCCCAGGACCGAAACGTTTTCTAATAAATATGTCATAGTGTTTGCTTACGTGTCTTTCTAAACCATTTTTAACCCTTAAACTGTCCAAACGTAGATCTACGTTTTTTCAGCACTTGAAAGAATGTAAAAGAAGTAGATCTTTTTTTCTTTTTTTACATTTGAAAACGTGTAAAAAAACTTTCATCTACGTTTTTTTTTCTTTGTTATATTTGAAAATAAGTAAAAGAAAAGGAAAACAACTTTTGCAGCACTACGCATGAGAACATAGATCTGCTTGGACAGTTTAAGGGTTAAATATTTATACTGAAGTGTACTGTATACTGTAATAAATAAAAATACTAAATCAGCTGTAATATACATTACTTAGGTTTGCATACTGGTCGGAGAGCTGGACGTAAGTCCTGGTCGGAGAGCTGGACGTAAGTCCTGGTCGGAGAGCTGGACGTAAATCCGAGTGGTTGTTGACCCTTTGACTGCCGAGACACCAAATCCTGAAGTGTCACTCTGTGTCGCAAAATATTTGAAAAAAAAATTTCTTATGAAATGACAGAGAATCATTTAACGATGGTAATGACACCAAAAGTTCAAAATTTGATGGTAAGCTTACAGAATTACGCTTTTGCGAAGTTAGCGATTTCATCATTTAGTCGAATTTAGTTGGGCCTTTTCTGTATGCAAAACTATTTTTAATATCTATAAAATGTATTTTTTGTTAATATTTTTGGGTGTCTGGAATGGTTTAATTGGATTTACATTATTTCCTATGGGAAATATTAACAAAAAATACATTTCATAGATAAAAATAGGTTTGCATACAGAAAAGGCACAACTAAATTCGAGGATCCACTGTATAAGCATCGGCGATTTCTCCCACTTTAACCTTTATTTTCAGCCAATTCCTTTGTTCTAGTTGACCAAACTCATAGCTATCTATTTAGAACTCCATATGTTCTTTCAATTGAGCACAAGAAACCGCCCATTTACCAATTTCAACTACCCCATAAAGTGGCCAATTTCACGCAAATTAAACAGGATGCCAATTTCAGAATAGGGTCCAGAATAAACAATGCAGACATTCCTGGCACTAAAATAACACATTTTCTCTGTTCATTAGTCACGTGTCCAGGCCTCTCTTAACTTACTCTTGCTTTCTATTTTGAATTTTTTTTTCACACAAGAAATAGAAGACTTTCTGTTATGCACACTACTGCATTATTGTAATAATTGTATAAATAACGTCAATCCTTTCATGACTGTATTAGAATGGCTAGTTGGACACTTATTGGACGGTGACGTCACCTGTTTACTCTTGAACATCAACAAAAATTGAACATTTCCGCTACTTTGAGCTCAATTTCAAGGTCCTTTTCATCGTGAAATCAATCAAAATCATCTCTATTTCTCCAACATGTCTATCATTCTATATATATATATTTTTTTTATTTATTATCACACCGGCCGATTCCCACCAAGGCAGGGTGGCCCGAAAAAGAAAAACTTTCACCATCATTCACTCCATCACTGTCTTGCCAGAAGGGTGCTTTACACTACAGTTTTTAAACTGCAACATTAACACCCCTCCTTCAGAGTGCAGGCACTGTACTTCCCATCTCCAGGACTCAAGTCCGGCCTGCCGGTTTCCCTGAATCCCTTCATAAATGTTACTTTGCTCACACTCCAACAGCACGTCAAGTATTAAAAACCATTTGTCTCCATTCACTCCTATCAAACACGCTCACGCATGCCTGCTGGAAGTCCAAGCCCCTCGCACACAAAACCTCCTTTACCCCCTCCCTCCAACCCTTCCTAGGCCGACCCCTACCCCGCCTTCCTTCCACTACAGACTGATACACTCTTGAAGTCATTCTGTTTCGCTCCATTCTCTCTACATGTCCGAACCACCTCAACAACCCTTCCTCAGCCCTCTGGACAACAGTTTTGGTAATCCGGCACCTCCTCCTAACTTCCAAACTACGAATTCTCTGCATTATATTCACACCACACATTGCCCTCAGACATGACATCTCCACTGCCTCCAGCCTTCTCCTCGCTGCAACATTCATCACCCACGCTTCACACCCATATAAGAGCGTTGGTAAAACTATACTCTCATACATTCCCCTCTTTGCCTCCAAGGACAAAGTTCTTTGTCTCCACAGACTCCTAAGTGCACCACTCACTCTTTTTCCCTCATCAATTCTATGATTCACCTCATCTTTCATAGACCCATCCGCTGACACGTCCACTCCCAAATATCTGAATACGTTCACCTCCTCCATACTCTCTCCCTCCAATCTGATATTCAATCTTTCATCACCTAATCTTTTTGTTATCCTCATAACCTTACTCTTTCCTGTATTCACCTTTAATTTTCTTCTTTTGCACACCCTACCAAATTCATCCACCAATCTCTGCAACTTCTCTTCAGAATCTCCCAAGAGCACAGTATCATCAGCAAAGAGCAGCTGTGACAACTCCCACTTTGTGTGTGATTCTTTATCTTTTAACTCCACGCCTCTTGCCAAGACCCTCGCATTTACTTCTCTTACAACCCCATCTATAAATATATTAAACAACCACGGTGACATCACACATCCTTGTCTAAGGCCTACTTTTACTGGGAAAAAATTTCCCTCTTTCCTACATACTCTAACTTGAGCCTCGCTATCCTCGTAAAAACTCTTCACTGCTTTCAGTAACCTACCTCCTACACCATACACTTGCAACATCTGCCACATTGCCCCCCTATCCACCCTGTCATACGCCTTTTCCAAATCCATAAATGCCACAAAGACCTCTTTAGCCTTATCTAAATACTGTTCACTTATATGTTTCACTGTAAACACCTGGTCCACACACCCCCTACCTTTCCTAAAGCCTCCTTGTTCATCTGCTATCCTATTCTCCGTCTTACTCTTAATTCTTTCAATTATAACTCTACCATACACTTTACCAGGTACACTCAACAGACTTATCCCCCTATAATTTTTGCACTCTCTTTTATCCCCTTTGCCTTTATACAAAGGAACTATGCATGCTCTCTGCCAATCCCTAGGTACCTTACCCTCTTCCATACATTTATTAAATAATTGCACCAACCACTCCAAAACTATATCCCCACCTGCTTTTAACATTTCTATCTTTATCCCATCAATCCCGGCTGCCTTACCCCCTTTCATTTTACCTACTGCCTCACGAACTTCCCCCACACTCACAACTGGCTCTTCCTCACTCCTACAAGATGTTATTCCTCCTTGCCCTATACACGAAATCACAGCTTCCCTATCTTCATCAACATTTAACAATTCCTCAAAATATTCCTTCCATCTTCCCAATACCTCTAACTCTCCATTTAATAACTCTCCTCTCCTATTTTTAACTGACAAATCCATTTGTTCTCTAGGCTTTCTTAACTTGTTAATCTCACTCCAAAACTTTTTCTTATTTTCAACAAAATTTGTTGATAACATCTCACCCACTCTCTCATTTGCTCTCTTTTTACATTGCTTCACCACTCTCTTAACTTCTCTCTTTTTCTCCATATACTCTTCCCTCCTTGCATCACTTCTACTTTGTAAAAACTTCTCATATGCTAACTTTTTCTCCCTTACTACTCTCTTTACATCATCATTCCACCAATCGCTCCTCTTCCCTCCTGCACCCACTTTCCTGTAACCACAAACTTCTGCTGAACACTCTAACACTACATTTTTAAACCTACCCCATATATATATATATATATATATATATATATATATATATATGTGTGTGTGTGTGTGTGTGTGTGTGTGTGTGTGTGTGTGTGTGTGTGTGTGTGTCTGTGTGTGTGTGCAAGGAATTCGCAAGAGCAGGCGAAATATACACAAACACTGATCTCTGGCTGAAGGAGACTCGAACCTACGAACCTTAGAACAAGGTACGCAGTGCTATACCAATCTACCCACACTGGACAATACCTTGGCGTGTAGCTTGCGCTACACGTTGATCCAAGGCAGCCAGATTTCAGGGAGAAGACTTACAGCTTTTCATATCATCCTATGCATGCATCGGCCAACTAGAGATTTTAACAATGCAAGGAATTCGCAAGAGCATGCGAAATATACACAAACACTGATCTCTGACTGAAGGAGATTCGAACCTTCGAACAATCTTGAATAGAATCTATTCAAGATTGATGGACTGACTACATAGACTCAAGGTTGAGGGACTGATTACCTCATTCTCCTCCTGTTCTTCAAGTTTCTCCTTTGTATGGACTGATGAAGCCACTGTGTGGCGAAACGTTTCCTCAATAAAGATACCCAAGAGTTGCACATGTGTCTAATTTATCAACGTGTCTGTTCTGTGAACCATTCATCTACACAATTAGGCGTGTACAATTAGGTGAGTACACATGAAGATGCGCGGCCAGGAGCTGCAACCACAACTTGGTGAGTACACACACACGCACACGCATACTCACACGCTAGCACACACACACACACACACACACACACACACACACACACACACACACACACACACACACACACACACACACACACACACACACACACACACACACACACACACACACACACACACACAAATCTTGTATCACTAACCTCTTGGAGAGGGAGGGGTGGGTAGAATGCGTTTTCCTAGACTGCAGGAAGGCCTTTGACACAGTTCCCCACAAGAGATTAGTGCAGAAGCTGGAGGATCAGGCGCATGTAAAAGGGAGGGCACTGCAATGGATAAGGGAATACCTGACAGGGAGGCAGCAACGAGTCATGGTACGTGAAGTGGTATCACAGTGGGCGCCTGTTACGAGCGGGGTCCCACTGGGGTCAGTTCTAGGACCAGTGCTATTTTTGATATATGTGAACGACATGATGGAAAGAATAGACTCTGAAGTGTCCCTGTTCGCAGATGACGTGAAGTTGATGAGAAGAATTAAATCGGACGAGGATGAGGCAGGACTGCAAAGAGACCTGGACAGGCTGGACATGTGGTCCAGTAACTGGCTTCTCGAATTCAATCCAGCCAAATGCAAAGTCATGAAGATTGGGGAGGGGCAAAGAAGACCGCAGACAGAGTATAGGCTAGGTGGACAAAGACTACAGACCTCACTCAGGGAGAAAGACCTTGGGGTGACCATAACACCGAGCACATCACCGGAGGCACACATCAACCAAATAACTGCTGGAGCATACGGGCGCCTGGCAAACCTGAGAATAGCGTTCCCATACCTTAATAAGGAATCGTTCAAGACACTGTACACTGTGTATGTTAGGCCCATACTGGAGTATGCAGCACCAGTCTGGAACCCACACCTGGTCAAGCACTTCAAGAAGTTAGAGAAAGTACAAAGGTTAGCAACAAGGCTAGTCCCAGAGCTAAAGGGAATGTCGTACGAGGAAAGGTTAAGGGAAATCGGACTGACGACACTGTAGGACAGAAGGGTCAGGGGAGACATGATAACGACATACAAGATACTGCGGGGAATAGACAAGGTGGACAGAGATAGGATGTTCCAGAGAGGGGACACAGGGACAAGGGGTCACAACTGGAAGCTGAAGACTCAGACGAGTCACAGGGACGTTAGGAAGTATTTCTTCAGTCACAGAGTTGTCAGCAAGTGGAATAGCCTAGCGAGTGAAGTAGTGGAGGCAGGAACCATATATAGTTTTAAGAAGAGGTATGACAAAGCTCAGGAAGCAGAGAGAGAGAGGACCCAGTAGCGATCAGTGAAGAGGCGGGGCGAGGAGCTGAGTCTCGACCCCTGCAACCACAATTAGGTGAGTACAATTAGGTGAGTACACACACACTCACATTGTTAAAATTAGAAAGAATAATGCAAGAAAAACCGATGAAAACAAGGAAAAAAATCCAAAAAATGTATGGGTTGAGAGGAGACTCGCTATGCTCATCGCCTTCACCATACCTGATATAAATGACTATAATTTCTTGTAGAAACGTCGTAGAACATTGGTTCTTGTACAATTGTGTTGCCAAAGAGTTAAGCTATTTTTCTATATGAATAACTCAATTTCCATAATTTTTCGATATTTTCTTCCAAAGCGCGCGAAATTGTCGGCATCCGACCTTCAGGTGGACATTGAAGAAGGAGGAGGCTACGCTGAGGCGCTGGAACATGGAAGCGGCTGTCCTTGGGTTCCTGGTGGTGTCGATGAGTCTGGAACCCAATTCTTTAAGAAAACGTGTGGCATTTTTTCCCCATGATCCCAAGGTCTCTGATCCCACTGGGACAAATTGATACTGTTGGCTTATGTCCCTCTACTTGCTGATCTTGTACTCCTCCCTGTGGCCAGCAGCTCCTCCCTGTCGTCCGACACTATGATGGATATAGGTGTCAGCCAGTGTGGACACAGAGGTGTAGTCCCATGCTAAGAGCTTGCCATTCTTCCAAGGATAGATGGTGATCCCGTCGGGGCGGTTTGCTGGGTTCTGAGTAATGTTGGGTGCTATTGATCGGGGTTCCCTATTGGCTGGGTATCCAGCTGTAGCAATGGTTCTCTTCATGATGTAGTTAACCTCATTGTGTCTTGCATGCCAGCCCTTGGTTTTGAAACAGTTAAGACCATGTAGACCGTATTGGTCTGCTTGCGGTTCGCCGCAAATACACGTATGTTCTGTGTGAATTGGGGCAGCAAGGCGCAGTCACTGCGTCTTAGGGTAGAGTCTTAGGGTAGAGTCGCATTCCCACTGTCGATATGGGAACTGTTTGGAAGAAGTCCCCGGAGTGAGGTGCGCTCACAGCCTGGAGACGGGCAATCTCCCTATCTGATGTTGCAGCCCTGAGCATGTTGGCAAGCACCTTTTCAGCGATCGGGCCATCCCAGCTTGACTGTTTGTGAGATAGTGCTGCACTAGGGTTTGGTGCTGGAGCAGCAAGAGTCTCCCATTCAGTGATGGCACTGGCATAGTTAGGGTCCTGTATTCCTGCTGAGTGACTGAGGTTATCAGGAAGAATTTGTCTTATTAACACGTTTGATGCTATGGAGGAGGATAGGAAAGATGGTAGAGCAATCTGGGAGGATCTGCGTACTCCCAGCCCCCCAAGCCTGACCGGAAGTGAGGCTTGCAACCACTGTCCATCTTCAAGAAAAGATTCAATACACTTTCTAGCATGGTCTTAAGGATAGAGTCATATTCCTTGAGTTTCGGACTGCTGAAGGCTGGGGAGCATCTCAGAAAGTAGGTAAGTTTTGGGATTGAAGGCATCATAGCTAGCTAGCTGCTCCAGTGGCTAATGCGCCGGCCTGGAGTTTTGAGACTGATCGCGGGTTCTAACCTCACCCGTGGTATGGTTTGTTTGCAATCGTGTCATTACGAATTCGTGAGCCGAGACAAAGTAGGAATAGTCACAGTTGCTTTTTGCTGATGATACTGCGCTTTTGGGAGATTCTGGAGAGATATTGCAGAGGTTGGCGGACGAATCTAGTAGGGTATATAAAAGAAAAAACTAAAACTGAATGCTGGAAAGAATAAGGTGATGAGGATAACAAATAATTTAGGTAATCAAACGTTAGATATCAGATTGAAAGGAGGGAGAATGAAGGAAGCGAATGTATTCAGATATTTGAGCGTAGACTTGTTATAGAATTGATGAGGGGAAAAATGGTGAGTGGTGTACTTAGGAGTTTGTGGAGACAAAGAACGTTATCTATGGAAACATGGGTGTGAAACATGTGTGGTGAATGCTGCAACAAGGAGAAGGCTGGAGGCAGTGGAAATGTCGTGTCTGAGGGCAATGTGTGGTGTGAATATTATACAGAGAATTCGTGGTTTTGAGATTGGGAAGTGCAGGGTTTCTAAAAGTATTATCCAGAGAGTTGACGAAGGGTTGTTGACATGGGTTGGACATATAGAAAGGTTGGAGGAAAATAGAGGGATTTGAAAGATGCATAAATCTGTAGTGGAAGGAAAGCAGGGTAGGGGTCGTCATATGAAAGAGGGAGGGGGTAAATAAGGTTTAGCGTGCGAGGGGCTTAGACTTCCAGAAAATGTGCCTGAATGTGTTAGATAGGAGCAGGTAGAGGCAAATAGTTTCTATGACTTGACGTGTTGACAGAGTGTGAGCAAAGTAGCATTTATGAAGGGATTCAGGAAAACCAGTCAGCCTGACTTGAGTCCTGAAGGTGGGAAGAACAGTGCCTGTGCTCTGAAAGAGGGGTGAGTATATGTTGCAGGTTTTTAACTATGGTGTAGGTAAGCCTCTGGCAAGACAGTGATGGAGTGAGTGATGATGAAAGTGATTCTTCTTTTTTGGGTCACCTACCTCAGTGGGAAATTACCGATGTGTTAATAAAACAATAGAAAGCACTATGTTCTTCACCAGTGTCACTTTGCAGGTTATTATCGAGGACATGGTAATACAATTTGATAATTTTGAAATATCTGGAAAAGTGTACATAGTATATCATTATTTCCATGACTTTTCAGAGGTAGTCACTTAGGAAAAAAAATGATGGAAAGAGGTGTCCGCTGTTCGACATAACAGCACGAGCAGCCACCAGTAAGAAAACGTTAAATAAAAGCAAGTTTATCAACTTTAATTCATTTCTTCATGAAACCAGTAAGTCATCCTAAAAAATCTGTTGAATAAAGTCCCCAAAACTACTGGGGAATTATTAATCTTGCAAAGTGAATTCTGACTAAGCAGGATACTACATTGTTTAAGGCAAAATTTGGAGGTACGAGAGCTCTTTCAACACTGTGTTGTAAAAGATTAGGACGGTAACTAATCTGGCTGATGTGTCTTATTTACGTAAATCGAGAATATTCTGTCCGAAATTGTTATTTTGTTTGAGTACGCTGCGGTCACGTGTGGTCACTGTCCTATGGTGTCTGGGAATTAGCGTGGGATGTTACTGAGCACCATAGCCTTCTGTAGTGTTTTGGAATCTCAGGTTAAAGTGTTGAAGAAGGAGGTTCTACTTCTTCAGGAGGAAAATAGGAGGCTGAAACTTCGCCTAGATGGGCTTGGGAGTAATTGTGAGATGGTGGGAGGAGCTGGTGAGGAAAATGATACCAGCAGTGAGGTAAAGAGTTGCAGCTGCTTTAAGTGGCAAGTGGTTCACAGTTCACGAAGAAGGAAGATAAGGAAGGTTAACACAGAAGATTTGAAGGCAGGAAATCGAATCTCTGCTCTCCAGGACGAGTGTACTTCAGTGGTTAGTGAGGCTAAAGGTACCACTGACTCCCCCGCTAATCAAGGTAAGAATATTCTAATTGTAGGAGATTCTCAGGTAAGATGTATGGACCGTGCTTTTTGTAACACAGATAGGAAGGTCAGACAGAGAGTGTGCCTCCCAGGAGCTGGTGTTGGTGACATAGTCAACAGGTTGGATAAAATTATGTCAGGTAATGGGAATAAGCCCATTATCTGTCTAAGTGCTGGTGGAAATGACATCAGGAAGGGCAGGAGAGAGGAGCTGCTGGATAAGTACAGGTCAGCCATAGAAGTTGTCAGGTCTAAGGGAGGGATCCCAATCATATGTAGCATCTTGCCTAGAAGGGCAGTGGGCAATGAATGGATATCTTGGGCAATTAGTATAAATTGCTGGGACAAATTCTATGGCAAGCATGATATGTATGCAAGGGTTGGGGTTCATCTCTCTGGGGTTGAAGTGGTTGCATTAGCCACTTCGATTGAGAGGGTCATTGATCACTTGTCTAGAAATTTAAACTGATAGATTATAGAGGTATTGGTGTTTGTGGAAAACAATCAGGCTGCAGTAGTAGGGATGAAAACATCAGATATTACCAGGATACCCCAGGGGTATGTTTAAAATGGCAAATGTAATACCCATTTGCAAGGCAGGTAATAGGTCCTTAGCTTCGAATTATAGCCCTCTTGAAAGGCATAAATTGATTAATGAATCCCAGCACTGTTTTACAAAGGGGCGTTCTTATCTTACGAATTTATTAACTTTCTTCACTAAGGTATTTGAGGAGGTAGATCATGGTATAGAACACGATATTGTGTATATGGACTTCAGTAAGGCTTTCGATAGAGTTCCACATCAGAGGCTGTTGAGAAAACTTAAGGCAAACGGAATAGGAGGAGAAATTTTTTCCTGGATAGAGGCATGGTTGACAAATAGGCAGCAGAGAGTTTGCACAAATGGAGAGAAAACAGAATGGGGGCACGTTCCATAGCGGTCAGTGTTGGGCCACTGGTTGTTCACAGTCTACATAAACGACATAGATGAGGGAATAAATAGCAACATAAGCAAATTTGCTGATGACTGCAAAAAAAGCCATCCAATTCATTGTAATGATATCATTAGAGCACTCCAGGATGATTTGAATAGACTGATGTAGTGGTCGGAGAAGTAGCAGAAGCAGTTTAATATAGACAAATGCAAAATTCTAAATATTGGACAGGAAATTAACCATGTCACATATAAACTAAATAAAGTAGATCTTAATATTACTGATTGTAAAAAGGATTTAGGAGTTCTGGTTAGCAGTAATCTGAAACCAAGACAACAGTGCATAAGCGTTCGTAATAAAGCTAACAGAATCCTTGACTTCATAGCAAGAAGTATAAATAATAGAAGTCCTCAGGTTGTTCTTGAACTCTCCATATCTTTGGTTAGGCCTCATTCAAATTATGCTGCGCAGTTTTGGTAACCGTATTACAGAATGGATATGAATGCACCGGAAAATGTACAGAGGAGGATGACAAAGTTGATCCCATGTATCAGTAATCTTCCCTATGAGGATAGACTGAGGGCCCTGAATCAGATTTTTCCAGAAAGGCGTAGAATTAAGGGGGATATGATTGAGTTGTATAAATGGAAAACAAGAATTAATGAAGGGGATGTATATAGAGTGTTAAAAGTATCTAACATAGACAGGACTCGCAGCAATGGTTTTAAATTGGAAAAATTCAGATTCAGAAAGGATATAGGAAAGCACTGGTTTGATAATAGAGTTGTGGATGAGTGGAACAAACTCCCGAATACCGTCATAGAAGCTAAGACGTTGAGTAGTTTTAAAAATAGGTTTGATAAATACATGAGTGGGTGGAGGTAGGTCTTAGTTGGACCTAACTAACTTGTGCTACTAGGTCAGATGCCGTGCTCCTCCCTTAAGTGACGTGTCTGACCTCACGGACCTAGTGACGTCAGACGGTCAGTGAGCTTAAGGTCACTAAACTACATCTTTACATGGAATATTTCGAGACTGTTCTTCTTCCTACCCTCGATGTGCAACCTTCACTCTGGCTCCGCTATGTGGATGACATCTTTGCTCTGTGGCCTCATGACTCAAGTCTCTTCCAACCTTTTCTTGAAGCTCTTAATAATCTTGCCCCTTCCATTAAGTTTAAAGCTGAATGGGAATCTAATTCTTGCTTCCTTTCCTTGATGTCCATGTCCACCGCTCAGATACAGGTTTTTTCTTTTCCGTTTACCGAAAACCTATGCACAGTGGCATGTACATTAACTACTTTTCCTATCATG
Organism: Cherax quadricarinatus; assembly: GCF_038502225.1. Lineage (NCBI taxonomy): Eukaryota > Metazoa > Arthropoda > Malacostraca > Decapoda > Parastacidae > Cherax > Cherax quadricarinatus. Next base: position 84,733 of record NW_027196015.1, on the reverse strand, counting down.
CTTCCCCTGTCAAGAAAAGTGTTCTTATCTCCCTCTTTCTCCGTGCCCTCCGCATCTGTGATACTCAGTTCATTCCAGCAGAAATTTCCACTCTTCATAATTCGTTTTCCTGTCTTGGCTACCCTTCCCATTTCATAGACTCTGCCCTCTCATGTGCTAATTTCTTCTCTCCCAAATTCTCTACTCCTGGGAACTCTTCTATCCTCTGCCTTCCCTACATTTCCGGTTTTTCTAATCTCAACAATACTCTCCGTCCCTTAGACATCAAGCTTACCTTCTGCCAGACTAACACTCTTCGCACTAATCTCGTTCATACCTCTCCTCCCTCTACAGATGTTCCTGATATCTACTCTATTTCTTGCTCCTCCTGTCCTCTTCAATTCTTCGGAGAAACTTGTCGATCTCTTTCTGACAGACTTAGGGAGCACAAAAATAGTGTTAGGCTTGCAGACACTAACAATGCTCTTTTCTGTCACGTCAGAGATCATAGCCATCCTATTGACTGGTCTTCCGCTAAAACTGTCTTCCCTACTTCTAACTCGAACAGTCGCCGTCTAGTTGAATCCTCTCTAATACACAACTTTCCTTGTGTGAATCTTAGCCCCGGCTTCGTCTCTGTAGATGCCTTCCTCTCCCACTACATTGTAAAATGCTCCAAACTTCAGAACACCCGTGACTTAACCTGACTCCTCATTTTTTCATTTTTTTCTTTTTCTTTATCTTTTTCTTCTTCTCCCTCTTCCCCTTTCCTCTTTCTCCTCTGGGTTGTCTTTCTCTCTTCTGTCTCGTGTTTCTGTTCCTTCTTTATTTATTTCACCACTTCCCCTTTCACCCACCTCTGTGCGCTTGCTCTCCCTCTGTGGGCACCTAGCTCCCTTGCAGTGCTCCCCTTCCTTTGTATTTGACTGGCTCCTCCTCCTTATTCCCACTACTACCACTACCACTGCTACTACTACTACTACTACTACTACTACTACTACTACTACTACTACTACTACTACTACTACTACTATTACTACCACCACCACCTCTTCCTGCCTGTATATAGCCGTCCTGCTCCACTTCTGGTTAGTGTGACTTTGTAAATGGTCCAAGTCGGACCGAAACGTCGTCGTAAGCTTCTCTCTTTTATGTGCGGGTTATTTGTGTACCGACTTTAGGTGCTTGTCCAGTGCCTGCTTGAAGACAGCCAGGGGTCTATTGGTAATCCCCCTTATGTATGCTGGGAGGCAGTTGAACAGCCTTGGGCCCCTGACACTCATTGTGTTGTCTCTTAACGTGCTAGTGACAACCCTGCGTTTCATTGGGGGGATGTTGCATCGTCTGCCGAGTCTTTTGCTTTCGTAGTGAGTGATTTTCGTGTGCAAGTTCGGTATTAGTCCCTCTAGGATTTTCCAGGTCTATATAAGTATGTATCTCTCCCGCCTGCTTCCAGGAAGTACAAGTTCAGGAACTTCAAGCGCTCCCAGTAATTGAGGTATTTTATCTCCGTTATGCGCGCCGTGAAGGTTCTCTGTACATTTTCTAGGTCAGCAATTTCACCTGCCTTGAAAGGTGCTGTTAGTGTGCAGTAATATTTCAGCGTAGATAGAACAAGCGACCTGAAGAGTGCCATCATGGGCTTGGCATCCCTAGTTTTAAAGGTTCTCATTATCCATCCTGTCATTTTTCTAGTAGATGCGATTGATACAATGTTATGGTCCTTGAAGGTGACATCCTCCGACATGATCACTCCCAGGTCTTTGACGTTGGTTTTTCGCTCTATTTTGTGGCTGGAATTTGTTTTATACTCTGATCAAGTTTTAATTTCCTTATGTTTACCATATCGGAGTAATTGAAATTTATCATCATTGAACTTCATATTGTTTTCTACAGCCCATTGAAAGATTTGGTTGATGTCCGCCTGGAGCCTTGCAGTGTCTGCAATGGAAGACACTGTCATGCAGATTCGGGTGTCATCTGCAAAGGAAGACACGGTGCTGTGGCTGACATCCTTGTCTATGTCAGATATGAGGGTGAGAAAGAAGATGGGAGCGAGTTCTGTGCCTTGTGGAACAGAGCTTTTCACCGTAGCTGCCTCAGACTTTAATCTGTAGACTACTACTCTTTGTGTTCAGTTTGTGAGGATATTATTGATCCATCTACCAACTTTTCTTGTTATTCCTTTACCACGCATTTTGTGCGCTATTACGCCACGGTCACACCTGTCGAAGGCTTTTGCAAAGTCTGTATATATTGCGTCTGCATTCAATAATTTATCATAATTTCTTAACACTATCACTGGTTCGCTATCTTCATTACTTAACAATATTGCAACTCATCACTTAACACTATCACTAGCTCACTATCTTCATTATTTAACACAATCACCAATCATCACTTCTTAACACTATTATTGCTCACTATCTCCATTAACACAATCACAAATCATCACTTCTTAACACTACACTAGTTCACTATTTTCATTACTTAACATTGTTACCAGTCATCACTTCTTAACACTATCAGTAGATCACTATCTTCCTTACGTAACACTATCACCAATCATCACTTCTTAACACTACACTAGTTCACTATTTTTTCATTAACACTATGAACAGCCCATTATCATCATTTCTAAACACTAATTGCCAACTCACTATCTTCAGTACTAATCACTCTAACCAGATCACTTTCTTACACTATCATAAAATTCCGTTCTAACTATATTCTGACATTCATGCTATATGATGCAAGTGTATGTAACTCTGTGTAAATATAATAACGGCAAACATTGTCTTGCCTAATTTACACTAACACTACTGTTGTTAGTCAAAATATATTACTTGGATAAAATCGTTGTGATCATCAGATGAGAAACACAACAATGGATGTTGAGTACGTGGGAACATATCATCCCTCCCTGAAGGCAGTGCGAAGCTTGTCCATGAAAGACATCTGGGAGATACTTAACTCCACCCGGCGACCCGTTCGTCTGTGTCGCTTAGTTTTTGACAATGATTTATTGCAAGAGAGAGTTCTCCGCCGCAAGGAAGGTATGTTTCTGGTCCTTCTACTGCACTCCGTTGGACACGCTGTATCTATATACAGGGCTGCTAATGGACAGTTCCTGTACTATGATTCAACTGCACGACCAGTCCACTACTTGTTCAGGGATTACATGAAGAAACACAGGATTCCCTGGTTCAAAGTCACCGTGGTCAACGCCGACTTCCAGCGAGACTTGTACAATACTTGTGCCTATCACGCATTCAGCTTTCTGGACCATGTAACACGCTCCAAGCAGAAGGATTCGTGGTTACTGATTAAGTCCTACAAGGATGGCATGGGATCCTTCACGGACTGGACTTCCATACAACGTGTGAAAGAAATTCTTTCAGAGTTTGATAACGATATAAATCTTACTGTTGATCCCTCTAGCACAGACTCCATCCTTCCCGATTATACTCCAGTACGACCTTTACCACCTCCTCCTTCCTTCCCTGCATCACCTCCTTTCCCTGACCCACCTCCTTTCCCTGACCCATCTCCTCCTTTCCCTGACCCACCTCCTCCTTTCCCTGACCCACCTCCTCCTTTCCCTGACCCACCCCCTCCTTTCCCTGACTCACTTCCTCCTTTCCCAGACCCACCCCCTCCTTTCCCTGACCCACCTCCTCCTTTCCCTGACCCACCCCCTACTTTCCCTGACTCACTCCTTTTCCCTGACCCACCTCCTTACCCACCTCCTTATTTTCCAGTCCCAACTCCTTTCGTCTTTTTTCCTCCTCCCTTCTTCTACCTTCCTTTTTACTTCCCTGCTCCACCTTACTTCCTTGTCCTTACTTTCATCTGCCTTCCACCACCTTTCTTTCCCTTTCCTGCTTTTCCATTCTCCGATCCTACCCCCTCAATACCTTAAAAATAGTGAAAAGTATTTGAACAGAATTAAAGAATCAAATAAACAAGACAGGACTCAATAAGGCTTAAAAAATGCAATCTTGTTACTGAAATTTTCCCGGTTCTCATCCTACAGGCAACTGATGTAAAAAAAAAAAAAAAAAAAAAAAAAAAAAAAAAAAAAAAAAAAAAAAAAAAAAAAAAAAAAAAAGAAACCTAATTCTCCCAACTTCACAACATCACTTGTGAGTTCATTACCTTTGTACCTAGTTCAGCTATCAAAACTTTGGGGGCCCAGTCCCTGGACCCATTACGTACCTCAGTAATCTGTAAATACCTTTGTAACTTGTCATGATTGTGACCAGACCTACCTGGAGTTCATTACCTTTGTAAATTGTGAGTTCATTACCTTTGTAAATTGTGAGTTCATTACCTTTGTAAATTGTGAGTTCATTACCTTTGTAACTTGCTCAGCTATCAAAACTTTGAGGCCCAGTCCCTGGACCCATTATGTACCTCTGTAATCTTTTGACTACCGCCCACAGGATGGGTATGGGGTGCATAATAAACATATTAAACTAAAAACTTCACAACATCATTGAAAGTTTACCTTCTTGACTGCCTTGGCAAGAAGACTCAATATCCATCGTTTTCATATACAGTTTTTGGCTAAATGTGACAAATCACGTCATTTGGATATAGTATATTTTTTCTGTTTCTTCTACAGAAAATTTTAGTTCAGTTTGTACTGTATTGTTCTCTGCTGGTGGTTCATTAATGAAAGGTGATGTAAGAATATTTGTTTGGTTATTAGGTGGATTAACTGTTAAGGGTTCCATAAAATTTTGCCACGGTGAAGAAGATAAAGTCTGCAAACATCTGCCAGTGCATCCACAAAAGTACTTCCGTTGTGAGGAGAACGTAATATATCTACAAGCTTTTTGTGCATCAATTATCCAACTTCTACGATCTTGATTGAAGATAGAATACCGTGCGATTTATATATTTATTAGTTTATCATGCACTTTGCTGGTGTTATGCATTTTGTTCCACCCACTGAGTGATTAGATTAGATTTTGCCACCGAAGTGGCTAGTTTATTGTGCACCCCATATCCATCCTATGGACGGTAGTGCAAGAGTATATGGATACACAAAAAGCCTACGAACTAGGCCCCAAAAGGGTTAACAGGTGTACATATGGGTTTATATCTACATATCTACAGATCACTTATTTGTTACAAGCAAATTTAGGAAATTTGCTTAGTATATCTGGTATCGTATTTTCATTAATAAGATATCTTGACATGTCACATAGGTTATTACACTGTCTGTCTCTGTATTCCTCAATAAGTGGACAATTAAGCACATAGTGTTCAAGACAGTGACCATATGCCTGGGGTTAGGCCTGGAGACATCTGGTCTAAGACACTCCCACGAAAAGGAGCCAAGGCCGGGCCACCTCTTGGAAAAGGCCCGGACCGGGCGATTATACCGGCGAATCTACTACCTACCTAGGTACCTTTACACTCTGCATACACAAACAACTCTTTGCCCAAATCACTTTTTTTCTTCTTCAATAAAATCAGGAGGAAATACAAAATATTATCCAAGCCTTCAATAACACGTCTCATATATTTAACTGGGCATACGGTAGCTAAGAGTGCAGATAGGGGATAGGTATGTGATGGGTAAGAGTGCAGATGGGACACTGGTAGCTGGGAATGTTGTGGGGAAGAGTGCAGATGGGGCACCGCTAGCTGGGAATGTGGTGGGTAATAGTGCATGCAGAGGGGGCACTGGTAGCTGGATATGTGGTGGGTAAGAGTGTTTGTAGGGATATTGGTGACTGGATATGTTGTGGGTAGGAGTGAAGGTAGGGATAATAAACAGAGCAGAAAGTTAGAATTAATTAAGGGTGGTCAATACCAGGCCTGCCACACCGACCTGCATCACACTATACAACTTCAATTTCCCCTGAGAGTGTCCATTGTCCACAGTTGCTGGCATTTTCATTAGGATTCCTGGTGCAGAGAGAGGGAGGGAGGGAGGAAGAAAGACAGAGGAAAAGAGAAAGGGAGATAAGGGATGGGGATAGTAAAGGAGAGGGAGGTAGGAAGAGGACTTGGGATGGAGTGGATGGAAGAAGGCAGAGAATAGAGATTGGGAGAAAGAGAGGCAGGGGGAAAGGGAAGGAGGGCAATGGAGGGGAAGGAAAATGCTATGAAGAGTGGGAAATACTAGGCAGAAAGAGAGGAAGGGTTGAAGTATGACAGAAGGGCAGAGAGAATGGAGGTTCACATGGTGGGTGGGAAGGAGTCTAGGTCATGGGAAGGTGGAAAGCTTTGTAGGTAAGAGGCCGTGAGGGAGGTAGAGGGAATAGGAAGGGAAGTAGGGATGGTTGCAGAGAGGAAGGAGGTCACCGCCTCTGTATATTGGTCCAAGACCAATCCTCCTAGGTGCTGGCCTGATCGATCAAGCTCTTGGTGTCGGTTGCCCGCACTCCAACGTACAAATGGGTTTATAGCAGGTCACCTTTGCCTCTCACAACTACTGGACGACTATGACATGTTTCTGGATGCACTGGAAGACAAACAAAATACAGATCTAGTAAACATAGACTTTGCATAAGCCTTCAACAAGTGCGATCATGGTGTAATAACACACAAAATGCCAGATAAAGGAAAAGTGAGTAGATGGTTCTATAACTTCCTAACAATAGAACAATTAGAGTAAAGTTAGAGGCGGTTACAGTGAAAAGCTCTGTTCCAGCAGGTACAGTACTCGCTGACATCCTTTTCCTCATCCTCATATTTGATATAGACAGAGACGTAAGCCACAACACGGTGTCCTCCCTTGCTGACGATACTAGAATTTGCATTATAGTATCATCCATTAAGGATACTGTAACTCTCCAAGCGGACATTAACCAAGTCTTTCATTGGGCCTCAGAAAAAAATATAAAGTTCAGTGAGAACGAATTTCAATTACTCCACTATGGAAAACTCGAGGAAATAAAAATTGGACTGGGGAATAACACAAATTCCAACCAAACAACTGAGCGAAAAACTAATGTGAAGGACCTGGGAGTGATAATGTAAGAGAATTTCTCTTTCATAGATCAGAACAATGTATCTACCACATCTAGGAAAATAATAGAATAGATATTGAGAACCTTCAAAGCTAAGGGTCCAAGAAAATTTTGCTGTACACTAACGGCTCCTTTCAAGGCGGGCGAAACTACAGCCCTAGAAAATATACAAAGAACTTTCACTGAACGTGTAAGAACAATAAAGCACCTAAATTACTGGGAACGGTTGAAATCCCTTGATCTGTGCTCCTTGGAAAGCAGGCAAGAGAGATAAGTGATAATATACACTTGGAAAATATAAAAAGGACTAGTCCAAAATCTGCACACGGAAATCACTCCCTATGAAAGCAGAAAGACTCGGCAGGCGGTGCAACATCCCGCAGTGAAAAGCAGGGGAGCCATAAGTACACTAAGAGACAACAAAGAAAATGTCAGGTGGCCAGGATCGTTCAACTGTCTCCCTGAATACATGAGGGGGATTACCAGTAGACCTCAAGCTGTCTCCAAGAGGGAGCTAGATAGGCACCTAAAGTCAGTACCTGCGGCCGGCACAAACAGTCTACTTGATCAAGCCCTGATCCACCGCGAGGTTTGATGATGAACCGGGCCGCGGGTAAGAATAGAAAATGAATACTTAGGAGAGAAGAAGAAGGAAGAGATGGACAGCTTCAGTTTATAAATTTAATGATATTCGTTGTTAGAACTAATTTTATGTTGGAATAAAAACACAATGAAATATGTAATGAAACTTTCATTGTTTTGTTTACCTACACATACAAGGTCTCGCACTACACATTTATACATAATTAAGCGTAACACTGACAGAGAGAGAGAGAGAGAGAGAGAGAGAGAGAGAGAGAGAGAGAGAGAGAGAGAGAGAGAGAGAGAGAGTGAGAGAGAGAGAGAGAGAGAGAGAGAGAGAGACAGAGAGAGAGAGAGAGAGAGAGAGAGAGAGAGAGAGAGAGAGAGAGAGAGAGAGAGAGAGAGAGAGAGAGAGAGAGAGAGAGAGAGAGAGAGAGAGAGAGAGAGATAGAGAGAGAGAGATAGATAGAGAGAGAGAGAGAGAGAGAGAGAGAGAGAGAGAGAGAGAGAGAGAGAGAGAGAGAGAGAGAGAGAGAGAGAGAGAGAGAGAGAGAGAGAGAGAGAGAGAGAGAGAGAGAGAGAGAGAGAGAGAGAGAGAGAGAGAGAGAGAGAGAGAGAGAGAGAGAGAGAGAGAGAGAGAGAGAGAGAGAGAGAGAGAGAGAGAGAGAGAGAGAGAGAGAGAGAGAGAGAGAGAGAGAGAGAGAGAGAGAGAGAGAGAGAGAGAGAGAGAGAGAGAGAGAGAGAGAGAGAGAGAGAGAGAGAGAGAGAGAGAGAGAGAGAGAGAGAGAGAGAGAGAGAGAGAGAGAGAGAGAGAGAGAGAGAGAGAGAGAGAGAGAGAGAGAGAGAGAGAGAGAGAGAGAGAGAGAGAGAGAGAGAGAGAGAGAGAGAGAGAGAGAGAGAGAGAGAGAGAGAGAGAGAGAGAGAGAGAGAGAGAGAGAGAGAGAGAGAGAGAGAGAGAGAGAGAGAGAGAGAGAGAGAGAGAGAGAGAGAGAGAGAGAGAGAGAGAGAGAGAGAGAGAGAGAGAGAGAGAGAGAGAGAGAGAGAGAGAGAGAGAGAGAGAGAGAGAGAGAGAGAGAGAGAGAGAGAGAGAGAGAGAGAGAGAGAGAGAGAGAGAGAGAGAGAGAGAGAGAGAGAGAGAGAGAGAGAGAGAGAGAGAGAGAGAGAGAGAGAGAGAGAGAGAGAGAGAGAGAGAGAGAGAGAGAGAGAGAGAGAGAGAGAGAGAGAGAGAGAGAGAGAGAGAGAGAGAGAGAGAGAGAGAGAGAGAGAGAGAGAGAGAGAGAGAGAGAGAGAGAGAGAGAGAGAGAGAGAGAGAGAGAGAGAGAGAGAGAGAGAGAGAGAGAGAGAGAGAGAGAGAGAGAGAGAGAGAGAGAGAGAGAGAGAGAGAGAGAGAGAGAGAGAGAGAGAGAGAGAGAGAGAGAGAGAGAGAGAGAGAGAGAGAGAGAGAGAGAGAGAGAGAGAGAGAGAGAGAGAGAGAGAGAGAGAGAGAGAGAGAGAGAGAGAGAGAGAGAGAGAGAGAGAGAGAGAGAGAGAGAGAGAGAGAGAGAGAGAGAGAGAGAGAGAGAGAGAGAGAGAGAGAGAGAGAGAGAGAGAGAGAGAGAGAGAGAGAGAGAGAGAGAGAGAGAGAGAGAGAGAGAGAGAGAGAGAGAGAGAGAGAGAGAGAGAGAGAGAGAGAGAGAGAGAGAGAGAGAGAGAGAGAGAGAGAGAGAGAGAGAGAGAGAGAGAGAGAGAGAGAGAGAGAGAGAGTATATATCCCAACAGAACGAGGTGAGGAGTCCACACGCACAACCTGGTAATTGGCCAGCCCTGCTCTGAGTCGCCACCACCTTGAATTGAATGCTTTTCCTCCAAGGGGATGTTGACAACCAAGTGAAAGCCTTCACTGACACATCCTTAATCTACAACAAGAACACATTCCTCACCGGCAATATGACGAAGCCTACAGATCAGCCTTGGTTTGGCTTTCGTTGTCGAGAGGTTGCTACTGCTAAGTACAAAGCATGGCGAAGGTATAAGAGACATCCTACCACCTATAATAGGAAATTGCACAGGCAAGCCTGTAGGAATATGGGTGACGTTCAAAAGTGGGCCATTGCTAAATGGGAGGTGGACACTAAAAGAAAGCTAGCATCAGGTAGGGTAGGCTCCAAAACCTGGTGGTCCCTGGTCAACGGCAGAAAAGGTTATCTGCCTGATGAACTCATTCCACCTGTAAATCGACAGGATGGGACCACCTCTACTAGTAGTCAAGAGAAGGCGGACCTCTTTGCTGAACACTTCGCTACCAAAATGCAAATTCCTGATCCAGCAAGGGGCCCTCCTTGGCTAGCTGCAAGAACTGTGCCAAAACTGTCAGTGTTGACAATGAGGTAAGAGGAGGTGTATTTCCTTCTTAAATCGCTTGACCAAGAAAAGGCTGTGGGCCCAGACAAGTTGAGCCCAAGATTGCTGAGAAGATGTGCAGACCAGCTAGCAGCACCTCTAACTCGCATCTTTCAGCACTGCCTAGTACAATGTAAATGGCCCTCTCTATGGAAAGAGGCAAATGTAGTCCCTGTTCACAAAAAGAAGAGCAGAGCAGATATCAGCAACTACAGACCAGTGTCACTCCTGTCAATCACTAGTAAGATCCTTGAGACAATAATCTCAAGACAAATGACAGAGTTTTTTGACTATCACTCACTACTTCGGGATCGTCAATATGGCTTCAGGAAAGGTTACTCTGCTGCTGATCTGTTGTTAAACCTCTCCACTAAGTGGCACCAGTCACTGGATGAATCCAAAGTCAGCTGTGTTGTAGCACTGGACATTGCTGGCGCTTTCGACCGGGTGTGGCACCAGGGCCTCTTAGCAAAACTTCAAGCACTGGGAATTGCAGGCTCTACGCTATGTCTTCTCAGTGATTACCTTCATGGTAGATCTCTAAGTGTAGTTCTCAAAGGAACGAAATCAGCAAGACATCGTATAGGGGCAAGTGTTCCACAAGGAAGCGTGCTGGGACCATTGTTATGGAATGTCTACTTCAACGACCTTCTTCATCTCATCCCAGAATCACATGCATATGCAGACGGCTGTACACTGACATTCACTTATCCAAGAGATAAAATGCCAGCTGCTCTAAGCTACATCAATCACCAGCTGAGAGCTATATCAGCTTGGGGAAATAGATGGCAAGTAACATTTGCACCTGAGAAAACGCAAATGATGATCGTCTCTAGGCACCATGATGGTAATGCTGGTGCAGTAGTAAGGATGAATGGGAGGGTGTTGGCACCTGGAGAAGAAGTTGATATCCTTGGGGTGAAATCTGACTCCAAACTAACCATGAAGAACCATGTTGTAAATCTTGCAAACAAGGCAGCCAGGAAGCTTACAGAACTTCGCCGTATCTCGCATCTACTTGACAGTAGGGGTTGCAAGATTCTGTACGAAGCACAAGTACGCTCACACCTTGAGTATGCTCCACTTTCTTGGTTTGCCTGCCCCCCCTCTCATCTGCGACTGCTTGACAGAGTAGAGAACAGAGCAAGACGTCTCATCTCTCGCCTGGACCCATCCTGGATAGACCTGTCATTTCAGCATAGCCTTGAACATAGGAGGGATGTGGGTGGCCTTACTGTTATGTACAAGGCCAATATTGTCAAAGTACCACACTTGGATCCACTTCGAGGACAGCGTGAAACAAGCTTTTATGCCACAAGACGGGCAGAAAGCAGCAACTTCACTCTGGCTGTACCCTTCTCCAGAACATCACTTCATCTGAGATCATATATACCCAGGATGACTCGAGTATGGAACACATTCGTATAGCATAATGATGTCAAGGAGATAAAGTCAGTTGATTAAATGAAAATGCTGGCCCACAGATGGCTCCAACTTCATCCTGTTCCCTTAGCTTGCCAATAAAGTTAGGAATCCTTAACCTGTAAATAGCTTGTCAATAAAGCTAGGGATCCTTAACCTTGTCAAACCCTGTGTAAAAAGAGAGCGAGAGAGAGAGAGAGAGAGAGAGAGAGAGAGAGAGAGAGAGAGAAATATGAGTGGAAAAAAAGAAGAGCGTAAAGGGGAGTAAAAACAGTGCTTCCTCTACTTAAAAAGGTCTGTCTGTAATAATGGTGTCAAAAAAACCCAATTGAGAGCATATTAAAAATAGTGAACTTCCAAGCTCTTTTGGAATTTCTCACATTATCAAGGAACTGCAAAAATAATAGAACAGCAGTACGCTTATAAGGCTGATGACCCTTGTAGGTTCAGCGCTTCTTTCTGATTATCATAATAATAATAATAATCATAAGGCTGAGATATCACCTCACATGCAACATTACACTCGTCTCATTATTACAATTCTCCTCAAATTTTATTAGTTATAAACTAATCTAATTTGCACAACTATGAACTAATATTCACATTAAAATCAATTCAATTTTTTTGAAGCTTGATTCGATTATATTTCTCTCAAGTATAGAACTGTTTGATATGAAGCAGCAGTTGTATGGTTGAGAGTTCATAAGTAAGCATATATATCAAGAAGGTTGTTGTGGTAAGGGAGAGCCAACATACTCCTGGTCGAATATGTTTGTCTGTGTTTCTTCAATTTGTAAAATATATTTCTGACAGTTTAAAAAGATTTATCAATTATGTTTTTTGTATATTTTAGATCATTCACTGCTTCATAAATCTTCAAGA
>NW_027196015.1:0-67500 GCF_038502225.1 Cherax quadricarinatus | reverse complement strand
ATGAGTGGTGGGGGGGGGGATGGTTGAAGAGAGTTGGAATAGTTTTAAAATGCAGTATTAGAATGTGGGGCAGAAGTTTGTGGTTATAGGAGGGTGGGTGCAGGGGGAAAGAGGAGTGATTGGTGGAATAATGAAGTAAAGAGTGTGATAAAAGAGAAAAAGGTAGCTTATGAGAGTTTTTTACAAACCAGAAGTGTTATAAGAAGAGCAGAGTATATGGAGAGTAAAAGAAAGGTGAAGAGAGTGGTGAGAGAGGGCAAAAGGAGAGCAGATGATAGAATGGAAGAGGCATTGCCAAGAAATTTTTATGAAAATAAGAAAATTTTTTGGAGGGAACGAATGGATTTGTCAGTTAAAAACAGAGTAGGGGAGTTTGTAGATGGGGAGATGGAGGTATTGGGTAGATGGCGGAAATATTTTGAGGAACTTATAAATGTCGAGGAAGAAAGAGAGGCGGTAATTTCATGCACTGGCCAGGGAGGTATACCATCTTTTAGGAATGAAGAAGAGGAGGATGTGAGTGTGAGGAAGGTGCGTGAGGCATTACGTAGAATGAAAGTGGGTAAAGCAGCTGGAACTGATGGGATCATGAGAGAAATGTTAAAAGCAGGGGGGCATTTTGTGTTAGAGTGGTTGGTATTTTTGTTTAATAAATGTATGAAAGAGGGGAAGGTACCTAGGGATTGGCAGAGAGCATGTATAGTTCCTTTATATAAAGGGAAGGGGGACAGAAAAGATTGTAAAAATTATAGAGGAATAAGTTTACTGAGTATACCAGGAAAAGTGTACGGTAGGGTTAATATTGAAAGAATTAGAGGTAAGACAGAATGTAGGATTGCAGATGAGCAAGGAGGTTTTAGAGTGGGTAGGGGATGTATAGATCAAGTGTTTATATTGAAGCATATATGTGAATAGTATTTAGATAAAGGTAGGTAAGTTTTCATTGCATTTATGGATTTAGAAAAGGTATATGATAGAGTGGATAGGGGAGCAATGTGGCAGATGTTGCTTGTGTATGGAATAAGATGTAAGTTACTAAATGCTGTAAAGAGTTTATATGAGGATAGCGAGGCTCAGGTTAAGCTGTGTAGAAGAGAGGGAGACAGACAGGGATGTGTAATGTCATTATGGTTGTTTAATATATTCATAGATGGGGTTGTAAAGGAAGTAAATGTTAGGGTGCTGGGGAGAGGGGTGGGATTAAATTACGAAGAATCAAATACAAAATGGGAATTGACATAGTTACATTTTGCTGATGATACTGTGCTTATGAGAGATTCTAAAGAAAACTTGCAAAGGTTAGTGAACGTGTTTGGGAGAGTGTGTAAAGGTAGAAAGTTGAAAGTGAACATAGAATAGAGTAAGGGGATGAGGGTGTCAAATGATTTAGATAAAGACAAATTGGATATCAGATTGGAGAAAAGGAGTATGGAAGAAGTGAATGTTTTCAGATATTTGGGAGTTAACATGTCAGTGGATGGATTTATGTAGGATGACGTTAGCCACAGAATTGACAAAGGAAAAAAAGGTGAGTGGTGCGTTGAGGCATATGTGGAGACAAAAAACATTATCTCTGGAGGCAAAGAACGAAATGTATGAATGTATAGTGGTACCAACGCTTATATGGGTGTGAAGCTTGGGTTGTAAATGCTGCAGTGAGGAGACGGCTGGAGACAGTGGAGATGTCCTGTCTATGGGCAATGTGTGGTGTAAATATTATGCAGAAAAGTCGGAGTTTGGAAATTAGGAGAAGGTGTGGAGTTAATAAAATTATTAGTCAGACGGCTGAAGAGGGTTTGTTGAGGTGGTTTGGTCATTTAGAAAGAATGGATCAAATTGAAATGACATGGAGAGCGTATAAATCTGTAGGGGAAAGAAGGCGGGGTAGGGGTCATGCTCGGGAAGGTTGGATGGAGGGGGTAAAGGAGGTTTTATTGGAGAGAGGCTTGGACTTCCAGCAAGCATGCATGAGCATGTTATATAGGAGTGAATGGAGACGAATGGTATTTGGGATCTGACGAGCTGTTGGAGTGTGAGCAGGGCAATATTTAGTGAAGGGATTCAGGGAAACCGGTTATTTTTATATAGCCGAACATAGATACTGGAAATGGGAAGTACAATGCCTGCACTTTAAAGGAGGGGTTTGGGATATTGGCAATTTGGAGGGATATGTTGTATATCTATATACGTATATGCTTCTAAACTGTTGTGTTCTGTGCACCTCTGCAAAAGCAGTGATTATGTATGAGTGAGGTAAAAGTGTTGAATGATGATGAAAGCATTTTATTTTTGGGGATTTTCTTTCTTTTTGGGTCACTCTGCCTCGGTGGGAGGCGGCCGACTTGTTATTTATATATATATATATATATATATATATATATATATATATATATATATATATATATATATATATATATATATATATATATATATATATATGCAAGGAATTCGCGAGAGCATGCGAAATATACACAAACACTGATCTCTGGCTGAAGGAGACTCGAATCTACGAACCTTAGGACAAGGTACGCAGTGCTTTACCAATCTACCCACACTGGACAATACCTTGGCGTGTAGCATGCGCTACACGTTTGATCCATGGCAGCCAGCTTTCAGGGAGAAGGCTTACAGCTTTTCATCTCATCCCCTGCATGCATCAGCCTTACTAGAGATTTGAACAATGCAAGGAATTCGCGAGAGCGAATATATATATATATATATATATGTATATATATATATATATATATATATATATATATATATATATATATATATATATATATATATATATATATATATATATATATATATATATATATATATATATATATATATATATATATATATATATATATATATATATATATATATATATATATATATATATATATATATATATATATATATATATATATATGATGCCTTCTACCTACTCATCAGGTGCCTGTCAATCCCAAAACTTACCTACTTTCTGAGATGCTCCCCAGCCATCAGCAGTCCGAAACTCAAGGTATATGACTCTATCCTTAAGACCATGCTAGAAAGTGTATTGAATCTTTTCTTGAAGATGGACAGTGGTTGCAAGCCTCACTTCCGGTCAGGCTTGGGGGGCTGGGAGTACGCAGATCCTCCCAGATTGCTCTACCATCTTTCCTATCCTCCTCCATAGCATCAAACGTGTTAATAAGACAAATTCTTCCTGATAACCTCAGTCACTCAGCAGGAATACAGGACCCTAACTATGCCAGTGCCATCACTGAATGGGAGACTCTTGCTGCTCCAGCACCAAACCCTAGTGCAGCACTATCTCACAAACAGTCAAGCTGGGATGGCCCGATCGCTGAAAAGGTGCTTGCCAACATGCTCAGGGCTGCAACATCAGATAGGGAGATTGCCCGTCTCCAAGCTGTGAGCGCACCTCACTCCGGGGACTTCTTCCAAACAGTTCCCATATCGGCAGTGGGAATGCGACTCGACCCTAAGACTCTGTGCCTTGCTGCCCCAATTCACACAGAGCATACGTGTATTTGCGGCGAACCGCAAGCAGATCAATACGGTCTACATGGTCTTAACTGTTTCAAAACCAAGGGCTGGCATGCAAGACACAGTGAGGTTAACTACATCATGAAGAGAACCATTGCTACAGCTGGATACCCAGCCAATAGGGAACCCCGATCAATAGCACCCAACATTACTCAGAACCCAGCAACCCGCCCCAACGGGATCACCATCTATCCTTGGAAGAATGGCAAGCTCTTAGCATGGGACTATACCTCTGTGTCCACACTGGCTGACACCTATATCCATCATAGTGTCGGACGACAGGGAGGAGCTGCTGGCCACAAGGAGGAGTACAAGATCAGCAAGTAGAGGGACATAAGCCAACAATATCAATTTGTCCCAGTGGGATCAGAGACCTTGGGATCATGGGGAAAAAATGCCACACGTTTTCTTAAAGAATTGGGTTCCAGACTCATCGACACCACCAGGGACCCAAGGACAGCCGCTTCCATGTTCCAGCGCCTCAGCGTAGCCTCCTCCTTCTTCAATGTCCACCTGAAGGTCGGATGCCGACAATTTCGCGCGCTTTGGAAGAAAATATCGAAAAATTATGGAAATTGAGTTATTTATATAGAAAAATAGCTTAACTCTTTGGCAACACAATGGTACAAGAACCAATGTTCTACGACGTTTCTACAAAAAATTATAGTCATTTATATCAGGTATGGTGAAGGCGATGAGCATAGCGAGTCTCCTCTCAACCCATATATTTTTTGGAATTTTTTCCTTGTTTTCATCGGTTTTTCTTGCATTATTCTTTCTAATTTTAACAATGTGAGTGTGTGTGTACTCATCTAATTGTACTCACCTAATTGTGGTTGCAGGGGTCGAGACTCAGCTCCTCGCCCCGCCTCTTCACTGATCGCTACTATGTCCTCTCTCTCTCTACTTCCTGAGCTTTGTCATACCTCTTCTTAAAACTATGTATGGTTCCTGCCTCCACTACTTCACTTGCTAGGCTATTCCACTTGCTGACAACTCTGTGACTGAAGAAATACTTCCTAACGTCCCTGTGACTCGTCTGAGTCTTCAGCTTCCAGTTGTGACCCCTTGTCCCTGTGTCCCCTCTCTGGAACATCCTGTCTCTGTCCACCTTGTCTATTCCCCGCAGTATCTTGTATGTCGTTATCATGTCTCCCCTGACCCTTCTGTCCTACAGTGTCGTCAGTCCGATTTCCCTTAACCTTTCCTCGTACGACATTCCCTTTAGCTCTGGGACTAGCCTTGTTGCAAACCTTTGTACTTTCTCTAACTTCTTGACGTGCTTGACCAGGTGTGGGTTCCAGACTGGTGCTGCATACTCCAGTATGGGCCTAACATACACAGTGTACAGTGTCTTGAACGATTCCTTATTAAGGTATGGGAATGCTATTCTCAGGTTTGCCAGGCGCCCGTATGCTGCAGCAGTTATTTGGTTGATGTGTGCCTCCGGTGATGTGCTCGGTGTTATGGTCACCCCAAGGTCTTTCTCCCTGAGTGAGGTCTGTAGTCTTTGTCCACCTAGCCTATACTCTGTCTGCGGTCTTCTTTGCCCCTCCCCAATCTTCATGACTTTGCATTTGGCTGGATTGAATTCGAGAAGCCAGTTACTGGACCACATGTCCAGACTGTCCAGGTCTCTTTGCAGTCCTGCCTCATCCTCGTCCGATTTAATTCTTCTCATCAACTTCACGTCATCTGCGAACAGGGACACTTCAGAGTCTATTCCTTCCATCATATCGTTAACATATAACAAAAATAGCACTGGTCCTAGAACTGACCCCTGAGGGACCCCGCTCGTAACAGGCGCCCACTGTGATTCCTCTTCACGTACCATGACTCGTTGCTGCCTCCCTGTCAGGTATTCCCTTATCCATTGCAGTGCCCTCCCTTTTACATGCGCCTGATCCTCCAGCTTCTGCACTAAACTCTTGTGGGGAACTGTGTCAAAGGCCTTCCTGCAGTCTAGGAAAACGCATTCTACCCAACCCTCTCTCTCTCCAAGAGGTTTGTGATACAAGATTTGTGTGTGTGTGTGTGTGTGTGTGTGTGTGTGTGTGTGTGTGTGTGTGTGTGTGTGTGTGTGTGTGTGTGTGTGTGTGTGTGTGTGTGTGTGTGCTAGCGTGTGAGTATGCGTGTGCGTGTGTGTGTACTCACCAAGTTGTGGTTGCAGGGGTCGAGTCACAGCTCCTGGCCGCGCATCTTCATGTGTACTCACCTAATTGTACACACCTAATTGTGTAGATGAATGGTTTACAGAACAGACACGTTGATAAATTAGGCACATGTGCAACTCTTGGGTATCTTTATTGAGGAAACGTTTCGCCACACAGTGGCTTCATCAGTCCATACAAAGGAGAAACTTGAAGAACAGGAGGAGAATGAGTTAATCAGTCCCTCAACCTTGAGTCTATGTGGTCAGTCCATCAATCTTGAATAGATTCTATTCAAGATTGTTCGAAGGTTCGAGTCTCCTTCAGTCAGAGATCAGTGTTTGTGTATATTTCGCATGCTCTTGCGAATTCCTTGCATTGTTAAAATCTCTACTTGGCCGATGCATGCAGGGGATGAGATGAAAAGCTGTAAGTTTTCTCCCTGAAAGCTGGCTGCCTTGGATCAACATCTAGCAATGCTCTAGGAGCCAAGGTATTGTCCAGTGTGGTGAGAATGGTATAGCAGTGCGTACCTTGTTCTAAGGTTCGTAGGTTCGAGTCTCCTTCAGCCAGAGATCAGTGTTTTTGTACATTTCGCCTGCTCTTGCGAATTCCTTGCATTGTTAAAATCTCTAGTAAGGCTGATGCATGCAGGGGATGAGATGAAAAGCTGTAAGCCTTCTCCCTGAAATCTGGCTGCCTTGGATCAACGTGTAGCGCAAGCTACACGCCAAGGTATTGTCCAGTGTGGGTAGATTGGTATAGCACTGCGTACCTTGTTCTAAGGTTCGTAGGTTCGAGTCTCCTTCAGCCAGAGATCAGTGTTTGTGTATATTTCGCCTGCTCTTGCGAATTCCTTGCACACACACACACACACACACACACACACACACACACACACACACACACACACATATCTCTATATATATATATATATATATATATATATATATATATATATATATATATATATATATATAGAATGATAGATATGTTGGAGAAATAGAGATGATTTTGATTGATTTCACGATGAAAAGGACCTTGAAATTGAGCTCAAAGTAGCGGAAATGTTCAATTTTTGTTGATGTTCAAGAGTAAACAGGTGACGTCACCGTCCAATAAGTGTCCAACTAGCCATTCTAATACACATACATGAATGGATTGACGTTATTTATACAATTATTACAATAATGCAGTAGTGTGCATAACAGAAAGTCTTCTATTTCTTGTGTGAATAAAAATTAAAAATAGAAAGCAAGAGTAAGTTAAGAGAGGCCTGGACACGTGACTAATGAACAGAGAAAATGTGTTATTTTAGTGCCAGGAATGTCTGGATTGTTTATTCTGGACCCTATTCTGAAATTGGCATCCTGTTTAATTTGCGTGAAATTGGCCACTTTATGGGGTAGTTGAAATTGGTAAATGGGCGGTTTCTTGTGCTCAATTGAAAGAACATATGGAGTTCTAAATAGATAGCTATGAGTTTGGTCAACTAGAACAAAGGAATT
Organism: Cherax quadricarinatus; assembly: GCF_038502225.1. Lineage (NCBI taxonomy): Eukaryota > Metazoa > Arthropoda > Malacostraca > Decapoda > Parastacidae > Cherax > Cherax quadricarinatus. The sequence continues at coordinate 60,299 of NW_027196015.1, read as the reverse complement.
GGCTGAAAATAAAGGTTAAAGTGGGAGAAATCGCCGATGCTTATACAGTGGATCCTCGAATTTAGTTGTGCCTTTTCTGTATGCAAACCTATTTTTATCTATGAAATGTATTTTTTGTTAATATTTCCAATAGGAAATAATGTAAATCCAATTAAACCATTCCAGACACCCAAAAATATTAACAAAAAATACATTTTATAGATATTAAAAATAGTTTTGCATACAGAAAAGGCCCAACTAAATTCGACTAAATGATGAAATCGCTAACTTCGCAAAAGCGTAATTCTGTAAGCTTACCATCAAATTTTGAACTTTTGGTGTCATTACCATCGGGAAATGATTCTCTGTCATTTCATAAGAATTTTTTTTTTCAAATATTTTGCGACACAGAGTGACACTTCAGGATTTGGTGTCTCGGCAGTCAAAGGGTCAACAACCACTCGGATTTACGTCCAGCTCTCCGACCAGTATGCAAACCTAAGTAATGTATATTACAGCTGATTTAGTATTTTTATTTATTACAGTATACAGTACACTTCAGTATAAATATTTAACCCTTAAACTGTCCAAGCAGATCTATGTTCTCATGCGTAGTGCTGCAAAAGTTGTTTTCCTTTTCTTTTACTTATTTTCAAATATAACAAAGGAAAAAAAAACGTAGATGAAAGTTTTTTTACACGTTTTCAAATGTAAAAAAAGAAAAAAAGATCTACTTCTTTTACATTCTTTCAAGTGCTGAAAAAACGTAGATCTACGTTTGGACAGTTTAAGGGTTAAAAATGGTTTAGAAAGACACGTAAGCAAACACTATGACATATTTATTAGAAAACGTTTCGGTCCTGGGACCTTGATCACTTCTAACATACAGAGGTGGAAGGGCATTGTATGTGTAGACGGAGAGTGAGGTGTGACACACGTGGTTGTTTTGATAATGACCTGCCTCGCATGGGCCAGTAGGCCTTCTACAGTGTTCCTCAACTCTTATGTTCTTATGTTCTTATATATATATATATATATATATATATATATATATATATATATATGTATATATATATATATATATATATAAATATATATGTATATATATATGTATATAAATATATATGTATATAAATATATATTTATATATATATATATTTATATAAATATATATATAAATATATATATTTATATATATATATATATATATATATATATATATATATATATATATATATATATAAATATATATATATAAATATATATATAAATATATATATATATATATATATATATATATATATATATATATATATATATATATATATATAAGTAAAATATAGGGAAGTACCACGTCTATAACTGGACTGGGGACCCTCATCCTCAGAGAAGACAATAAACATACCTGAGGGAAAACTCAATGTTCTCCCCGGAGCTGTTTGGGTATTTTCTTCTCTAACCATCCCTATATTTTATATTCTATCGGGAAAATTTATTAATAGAATACATTTACAGAAAACATAAACATGAATACAATGGTACAATATATTAAAGATTATGAATTTCCTCCAGCTCCTCCGAAGCAGAACGTGAGCCAAGTTTGCAGCAAGCATTTTCTCTCTGGATGACCACGCTGAGGCGCTAGAACATGAAAGTGGCTCCCCTTGGGTCCCTGGTGGTGTCGATGAGTCTGGAACCCAGTTCTTTCAGGAAACATATGGCATGTTTTACCCATGATCCCAAGGTCTCTGATCCCACAGGGACAAATTGATACTGTTGGCTTATGTCCCCGTACTTGCTGCTCGTGTACTCCTCCCTGTGGTCATCATTGGATTTTTCCTAAGAACATACCGAATTTTTAGTCCTGAGTTTTTTGACGAGGAATGTACATACATTCACATGCACATACATTCTGTGCCTGATTGCACTGAACGTTTCTAAAGTACTTTCACAAGCTAACACTAAAGTCACCATCGCTTCCAGTACTTCAATAAAGGATCTAACCAGGACAGAATCCAGACACCACAAACCAGTCAATGCAGGGGTTTACACTATACCCTGTGGAGGCTGCGACAAGATTTATGTAGGTGAAACAGCAATAAACCTCGACACCCGCCTCAATGAACACATTTATGCCTGTAGGAACGATAACTTGAACAACGCCTGCGTACAACATCGGAATTCCACCAATCATCTCATGAAATTCAGGGACGCCCAATTAGTGATCAAAGAAACCAATTTCCGCAGACACAAGTGCCTTGAATCATCACTAATCGCTGTTTCTAATACAATTAAACAAAACAAAGGCAGCTTCACCAACTCTGAAGTCTTAGCAAGAATCCTCCTGAAAACAGTAAACCCTGCCATCACATAGTCTCTCCTACTTATATCATACAAGCACATTACAGAGGATGAACTTTCAAACAGGCCTACTCTTATCCAGCCTCGAACAGAAATATTTGTCTAACCTACATTTTTATGTTACCCAAGTTATAGCGTTTATATCCTTTTACTCATGTGCAAGTTGATTGTTTTACCAGATTGTATCACTACTCCTACTTATATCACTTCTACTACTACTACTACCACTAGTATTGCACCTCACTCTGAGCCTATATATACCCTCTGTGGCCATGTAGTGTTTGTAACGGTTTGACAAAGCTCCTGAAGAGCGAAACGTTGCCACAATAAAATGTCACATTAGTTACACTTGTGACTCTCTTCTTGCTGAATAACGCAAGCAAAAATTTGTGAATACAATAAATTCGCAAAAAATCATTCTGAACCTAACGAAAAAAATATTTTTAATGCGTTTGTTCATTATTAAATTACTGAAAACTTATCTAAAATATATTTAATTGGATTATGCCAAATTCAATTCTGCTTGTCATAATAAGGGTAGGTAAGTTTTCTAAGGTTCTTTTGGTATAAAATTATTATTTTTTACATTAACTTAAATTAAAAAAATATCTTTAAACGTTTAAGAGAAAATTTTAGAAAGGACTTAATTTTAAATGAGTTATAGCTAACTGGCCAATTTTACCTGTTTGGCACGACATACATATTTATATCTTAGAAAACTTCCCCTCACTCCTTCAGTTGCTGCTTACAACGTTACATAGCTCCTGATGACACACTAAGGAGCGTGAAAGTAATTGAGCTGAAGATTTCTTACCCCCGTGGCTTGTCTTGTATATATATATATATATATATATATATATATATATATATATATATATATATATATATATATATATATATATATATATATATATATATATATATATATAATATATATATATATATATATATATATATATATATATATATATATATATATGGAGGTACATATGTATATTCATTATTAATGAATACTGCACGCTGGTAACTCTTCCTGGTTAACGTGTTTAACATTGAAATTCGATAATGTTGTTTTTGCAACACGATTTATTGACAAAATATTTTTAATTTTCACCTTTATTTAAAGCTACAAACATAATTCTTTTATTTGCTGCTGATACATAATGGCTGAACAAAACAATGGCTAAAATTTATCTTTATTATTCTATATTTTTTTAACTTTTAAATAGAAAATTTTTGAATGATTTTTTAACTATTTTTATTAAATGATAATTTTTTAATGGCTGCTAATAACAAATGAAACCATTTTTTTGTTAATTACTATGTGGTTACCACATACTTTTATGTTAATTAGCATGTGGTTGCCACATATTTTTATGTTAATTAGTACGTGGTTGCCACATACTTTTATGTTAATTAGCATGTGGTTGCCACATATTTTTATGTTAATTAGTACGTGGTTGCCACATATTTTTATGTTAATTAGCATGTGGTTGCCACATATTTTTATGTTAATTAGTACGTGGTTGCCACATATTTTTATGTTAATTAGTATGTGGTTGCCACATATTTTTATGTTAATTAGTACGTGGTTGCCACATATTTTTATGTTAATTAGCATGTGGTTGCCACATATTTTTATGTTAATTAGTACGTGGTTGCCACATATTTTTATGTTAATTAGTACGTGGTTGCCACATATTTTTATGTTAATTAGTATGTGGTTGCCACATATTTTTATGTTAATTAGTACGTGGTTGCCACATATTTTTATGTTAATTAGTACGTGGTTGCCACATATTTTTATGTTAATTAGTACGTGGTTGCCACATATTTTTATGTTAATTAGTATGTGGTTGCCACATATTTTTATGTTAATTAGTACGTGGTTGCCACATATTTTTATGTTAATTAGTATGTGGTTGCCACATATTTTTATGTTAATTAGTACGTGGTTGCCACATATTTTTATGTTAATTAGTATGTGGTTGCCACATATTTTTATGTTAATTAGTACGTGGTTGCCACATATTTTTATGTTAATTAGTACGTGGTTGCCACATATTTTTATGTTAATTAGTACTTAATTAGTTAATTAGTACACATATTTTTGTGGTTGCCACATATTTTTATGTTAATTAGTACGTGGTTGCCACATATTTTTATGTTAATTAGTACGTGGTTGCCACATATTTTTATGTTAATTAGTACGTGGTTGCCACATATTTTTATGTTAATTAGTACAATATTTAACAACTGTAATATTTCACTCTCTGTTTTGCTGTTAATAAAATTGGTATGAACTTTAACCTGCATTTATGTTGGAACAAATACAATGTTGGAACAAATACAATGTTGGAACAAATGTTGGAACAAATACAATATTTGGAACAAATACAATGTTGGAACAAATACAGTGTTGGAACAAATACAATGTTGGAACAAATACAATGTTGGAACAAATACAATTGTTTATCAACAATTTCACAAAGCCAGAGTTAACGGAAATTATTCATGGTGTCTTAAGTTGGAATCCTCTTAAACAACTTCAGTCTTCCTTCTAAACAGACTTGTATCTGAGTGTTACATTATTTCCAGTGTTTCTGACTGTTGTGTTGAATATAAGAATCGTCTTTCAACCAAGATGAAATTAAAATTAAAGTAATTTCATGAACTTTAATTTGTTAGGATTGCTAGAAAATCTATGATTAAGTCCAAATATCCATGAAATACCTTTTTGTTTTTCTTCTAATTACCCGTCATTATTTGCCAGTAAATTTTAGTGGCTACCCTCAAAGGATAGCGATCCGGCAATGGCCACTTTGATTCAACTATCCATGGTTTAGTTACTCTGCAAGCCTATAGCATCGTCAACGCCTCCAGTTGTTATTCGTATTCAGCGACACTTGCAGGCGCCTTAACATTCACATGCTTGACCTCTTCTTTAATTCTTCCTTCCATAAATTCAACACCAGATATAATATATTACTGGATCCTTAAATAAAAGGTCTGATGACTTTTGTCTGGGGTTATGGTGGGTAAGAGTGCAGATAAGGTACTGGTAGCTGGGTATGTGGTGAGCAGGAGTACAGATAGCGTTAATAAACAGAGCAGACAGTAAGAATTAATTAACATTTGTTTTTTTTTTTTTTTTTTTACACAGGGTTTGACAAGGTTAAGGATCCCTAGGATTCCTAACTTTATTGACAAGCTAAGAGCTGTTACCTACATCAGCTCATTTGAAACCATTTTTATTGTTATGAGACATACAAGTAGGGAACAGGATGAAGTTGGAGCCAGCATTTTCATTTGATCAACTGACTTTATCTCGTTGACATCATTATGCTGTACGAATGTGTTCCATATTCGAGTCATCCTGAGTATATATGATCTCAGATGGAGTGATGTTCTGGAGAAGGGTACAGCCAGAGTGAAGTTGCTGCTTTCTGCCCGTCTTGTGGCATAAAAGCTTGTTTCACGCTGTCCTCGAAGTGGATCCAAGTGTGGTACTTTGACAATATTGGCCGTGTACATAACAGTAAGGCCATCCACATCCCTCCTATGTTCAAAGCTCTGCTGAAATGACAGATCTATCCAGGATGGATCCAGGCGAGAGATGAGACGTCTTGCTCTGTTCACTACTCTGTCAAGCAGTCGCAGATGAGAGGGGGGGGGCAGGCAAACCAAGAAAGTGGAGCATACTCGAGGTGCGAGCGTACTTGTGCCTCGTACAGAATCTTGCAACCCCTACTGTCAAGTAGATGTGAGATACAGCGAAGTGCTGTAAGCTTCCTGGCTGCCTTGTTTGCAAGATTTACAACATGGTTTTTCATGGTTAGTTTGGAGTCAAATTTCACCCCAAGGATATCAACTTCTTCTCCAGGTGTCAACACCCTCCCATTCATCATTACTACTGCACCAGCATTACCATCATGGTGCATAGGGACGATCATCATTTGCGTTTTCTCAGGTGCAAATGTTACTTGCCATCTATTTCCCCAAGCTGATATAGCTCTCAGCTGGTGATTGATATAGCTTAGAGCAGCTGGCATTTCTTCTTTTGGATAATTGAATGTCAGTGTGCAGTCGTCTTCATATGCATGTGATTCTGGGATGATATGAAGAAGGTCGTTGAAGTAAACTTCCCTAACAATGGTCCCAGCACGCTTCCTTGTGGAACACTTGCCTCTATACGATGTCTTGCTGATTCCGTTCCATTGAGAACTACACTTAGAGATCTACCATGAAGGTAATCACTGAGGAGAAATAGCGTAGAGCCTGCAATTCCCAGTGCTTGAAGTTTTGCTAAGAGGCCCTGGTGCCACACCCGGTCGAAAGCGCCAGCAATGTCCAGTGCTACCACACAGCTGACTTTGGATTCATCCAGTGACTGGTGCCACTTAGTGGAGAGGTTTAACAACAGATCAGCAGCAGAGTAACTTTTCCTGAAGCCATATTAACGATCAGAAAGTAGTGAGTGATAGTCAAAAAACTCTGTCATTTGTCTTGAGATTATTGTCTCAAGGATCTTACCAGTGATTGACAGGAGTGACACTGGTCTGTATTTGCTGATATCTGCACTGCTCTTCTTTTTGTGAACAGGGACTACATTTGCCTCTTTCCACAGAGAGGGCCATTTACACTGTACTAGGCAGTGCTGAAAGATGAGAGTTAGAGGTGCTGCTAGCTGGTCTGCACATCTTCTCAGCAATCTTGGGCTCAACTTGTCTGGGCCCACAGCCTTTCCTTTTCTTGGTCAAGCGATTTAAGAAGGAAATGCACCTTCTCCTGCATTATTGTCACCACTGACAGTTTTGACACAGTTCTTGCAGCTAGCCAAGGAGGGTCCCTTGCTGGATCAGGAACTTGCATTTTGGTAGCAAAGTGTTCAGCAAAGAGGTCCGCCTTCTCTTGACTACTAGTAGAAGTGGTCCCATCCTGTCGATTTAGAGGTGGAATGAGTTCATCAGGCAGATAACCTTGTCTGTCCTTGACCAGGGGCCACCAGGTTTTGGAGCCTACCCTACCTGATGCTAGCTTTCTTTTAGTGTCCACCTCCCATTTAGCAATGGCCCACTTTTGAACGTCACCCATATGCCTACAGGCTTGCCTGTGCAAGTTCCTGTTATAGGTGATAGGATGTCTCTTATACCTTCGCCATGCTTTGTACTCAGCAGTAGCAGCCTCTCTACAACGAAAGCCAAACCAAGGCTGATCTGTAGGCTTCGTCACATATTGCCGGTGAGGAATGTGTTCTTGTTGTAGATTAAGGATGTGTCCAGTGAAGGCTTTCACTTGGTTGTCAACATCCCCTTGGAGAAGAGCATTCCAATCGGTGGTGGCGAGCTCAGAGCGAAGGGCTGGCCAATTACCTCTATCCCATAGCCAGGTTGTGCGTGTGGACTCCTCACCTCGTTCTGTTGGGATCTTAAGTGTCGTAAAAACAGCATTGTGGTCAGACGATCCAACGTAGCCGAGGGGTTGACAAGTGACTATGCCTTCTGCCAGATCACTCACTACTGGGTCAAGGGAGGAACCAGAGACGTGAGTAGGGAAATCAACAAAGTTTCTCATGTCAAACACTGCAAGAAGGTCATCAAAGTCCCTCTGTATAAGATGCTGGTTGATGTCACCAACAATTATGATATGTTGACAGTTGTGTTGTAGGAGAAGGGAGTCAATATTTTCCATTAGGAAGTTGATGGGATCTGCATGTTGCCACTGAGGTCTGTACATTGCACATGCTAGTACAGAGGTACTAGTGTTTATGCAGAGCTTGAAGAACATCATTTCAAGATGTGTAGGGGTGGCAACATCAATGTGCTGGGCATGAACACTTTTAGAGAAGCACACAGCAACACCTCCTCCTTGCTCTTGCCTGTCTCTTCTCATCCATAAGGTGTAGCCAGCAATTCTTGCAAAAGTTTCTGGAGTCCTGTCATCCAAAAATGTTTCAACAACAGCTATAATGTCGGGACGTCGAGTGTTCACAAAACTGTGTGTGAGCTCTCAAACATTAGTAATGAAACCTCTAATGTTGGCCGACAGGATGCTGATAGACTGGCTCCTCCCCGGCCTGCCACACCAATCTACATTACATTATACACTACAATTTTACCCAAAGATGTTCATTGTCAACAGTTGATGGCATTTTCATGAGAATTCCTTGCGCAGAAGTAGGAAGGAAGAGAGGGAGGAAAGGAGAGAAAAAGAAAAGGGGGAAAGAGGGAGAGAAGGAGGAAGGGCGGCAGACAGAAATGGGAAGAGAAAGAGGGTGTAAGAAAGGAAAAGGGAAAGGAGGGAGGTATAATGGTGGAAATTGAGAGAGGAATTGAGGAGTTTAGGGAGGAGCAGATGGGAGGGAAGGTCGTATTGAAGGGGTTGGAGGGAACTAAGGTATAAACAGGAGAGAGGGAAAATTAAGGGTGGAAAGGTTGATAGTTGAGTGGCAGGGAGGGACGTAGAAACAAAAGGCGAGAAAATAGTGATAGCTGTAGGCAGGGAGGGAAGGGGGAAGGCTGGAAGAGAGAGGAATGAAGGGACGAAGAACGAGGAGTGAGAAAAAACAGGTGGAAAGGAGAGAGATGAATAACTTTATTAAAGTGAATCAATTATTTTTTGTTACTGAAATTAATTTTATGATGGAAGACAAAACAATACAATGTGAATCGGAATTTTTTAATTACTATGTTCACCTACACACACACACACACACACACACACACACACACACACACACACACACACACACACACACACACACACACACACACACACACACACACATGGTTCAGTGTTACAGGTTCATGCACAAGTGAACGTGCTAAAACACCGAGGGAGAGAGAGAGGGAGAGAGAGGGAGAGAGAGGGGGAGAGAGAGGGAGAGAGAGAGGGAGACAGAGAGAGAGAGAGAGAGAGAGAGAGAGAGAGAGAGAGAGAGAGAGAGAGAGAGAGAGAGAGAGAGAGAGAGAGAGAGAGAGAGAGAGAGAGAAAGATAGAGACTCTGGTAGGTAAGATATGTTGAGGGAGATATAATAAGTGATGAATTTTGGAATTTGAAGCTAAAATGATCAAAGAGCATCTAGAAAAGTTTAATGGAACAGCTGCAGAAGAACGGAGGGAATTAGACTCTCTAGTAACTGAGGAAAGTAGACGCTCTAGTAACTGGGGAAACTAGGCCATCTAGTAACTGGGGAAACTAGGGACTCTAGTAACTGGGGAAACTAGACCCACTAGTAACTGGGGAAACTAGACCCTCTAGTAACTGAGGAAAGTAGAACCTCTAATAACTGAGGAAAGTAGAACCTCTAATAACTGAGGAAAGTAGAACCTCTAGTAACTGAGGAAAGTAGAACCTCTAATAACTGAGGAAAGTAGACCCTCTAGTACCTGGGGAAACTAGGCCCTCTAGTAACTGAGGAAAGTTGACCCTCTAGTAACTGAGGAAAGTAGACCCTCTAGTACCTGGGGAAACTAGGCCCTCTAGTAACTGAGGAAAGTTGACCCTCTAGTACCTGGGGAAACTAGCCCCTCTAGTAACTGAGGAAAGTTGACCTCTAGTACTGGGGAAAATTGACCCTCTAGTAACTGAGAAAAGTAGACCCTCTAGTACCTGAGGAAAGTAGACCCTCTAGTAACTGGGGAAAGTAGACCCTCTAGTAACTGAGGAAAGCAGACCCTCTAGTAACTGGGGAAAGTAGACCCTCTAGTAACTGAGGAAAGTTGACCCTCTAGTAACTAAGAAAAGTAGACCCTCTAGTAACTGGGGAAAGTAGACCCTCTAGTAACTGAGGAAAGTTGACCCACTAGTAACTAAGAAAAGTAGACCCTCTAGTAACTGAGGAAAGTAGACCCTCTAGTAACTGGGGAAAGTAGACCCTCTAGTAACTAAGAAAAGTAGACCCTCTAGTAACTGAGGAAAGTTGACCCTCTAGTAACTGAGGAAAGAAGACCCTCTAGTAATTAAGAAAAGTAGACCCTCTAGTAACTGAGAAAAGTAGACCCTCTAGTAACTGAGAAAAGTAGACTCTCTAGTAACTGAGGAAAGTAGACCCTCTAGTAACTGAGGAAAGTAGACCCTCTAGTAATTAAGAAAAGTAGACCCTCTAGTAACTAAGAAAAGTAGACCCTCTAGTAACTGAGGAAAGTAGACCCTCTAGTAACTAGGGAAACTAAACCCTCTAGTAACTGGGGAAACAAGACCATCTAGTAACTGGGGAAACTAGACCCTCTAATAACTGGGGAAACTAGACCCTCTAGTAACTGGGGAAACTAGACCCTCTAGTAACTGGGGAAACTAGACCCTCTAGTAACTGGGGAAACTAGACCCTCTAGTTACTAGAGGGTCTAGTTGCAAAATGTGATGCGGCTGGTTGTGCGAGTGGTCAATTTTATTGTTTCACGAGCACTAAATCACCGCCAGTTTCGCGAACTGTTGGAGGAGTATGAAAAAGAATATGGTGATTTAGTGATGCATAACGAGGTGAGATGGTTGTCTCGTGGCAGAGTACTTGAACGATTTTTTAATCTCCTCCCTCAAATTTGTGAGTTCCTTAGAAGTAAAGGAAAATGCCAGCCAGAATTCGAGAATCCTGAATGGATAATGAAGATGGCTCTTTTGACTGATATCATCTGTCATCTGAATTCACTGAATCTACAGTTGCAGGGGCAACATAAACATCCAGGTAGTATGCTGCGTGTAGACATTGCATTCCATAACAAGATTACAACACTATTCATATCAGACAGACAATTTGTTCACTTTCCAAAGCTCAGAACAGCCATCATAAATGATCCAGAATATTTGCCATGTTTCAGCTATGATGCATTTGAGGAAGTACTGAGGGAGTTGAGGGAAGAATTTCAATCAAGATTTCAGGATGTAATGGAGTACAGGGATTTTTTTAATTTCATTGAAAACCCCTTCCATGTACCAGTGTCATCCCTGACCTCAGTTATCAGAGATCTTTGCCCTGATCGTGCTGCAGTTCAATGTGAGATTGTTGAGCTGCAAACTAATGACACCCTTAAAGCCCTGAATGCTAAACACAAAGCAGATGTCTTCCACTTCTGGAACTTGGTCCCTGACACAGACTATCCATCTTTGAAGCAGTGTGTGCAAAAGGTGATGTCCTTTTTTGTGAGCACATACACTTGTGAATCAACATTTCCAACAATGAAAATTGGGAAGAAAAAACAGAGAAACAAACTGACCAATGCACATCTGGATTGTCTTACAAGGATTGCAGTGACAACTACAAATATTCGATGACAAGAGTTAAGCAGCAGCTAGCACACTTCCGCTCATCACAGCATTAAGTAAGTTTGGTCTTTATTTTGCTATTAATAACAAGATATGCAGGCTAATATTACCATGACTAATTTTCCTCATTTACCATATTGCACTAGCAGCTCAGTACTACTTAATTTAGTTGAGTTACGGTAACTTGCAGTAGCTTCGGCTCTCTCAATCAATGTGTTTAACCGAAGTGGCTCTCTTGCAAAAATTTGTGAATAACATTGCTCTAGTAACTGGGGAAACTAAACCCTCTAGTAACTGGGGAAACGAGACCCTCTAGTAATTGGGGAAACTAGACCATCTAGTAACTGGGGAAACTAAACCCTCTAGTAACTGTGGAAACTAGACTCGCTAGTAACTGGGGAAACTAGACCCTCTAACCCTATCAGGGTCGAGAGGTCTTCTAAACTCGTTCTCAGGGTAGAAAATGTTTCGGAAAAAAATATTATTTTTTCGTATGAAATGCTAGAGAATCTTTTCCCGATCATAATGACACCAAAAATACGAAATTTGATGCACAACTTACGGAATTATGCTATCGCGAAGTTAGTAGTCTCGACGATGTTTACGCATCGGCGATTTTGCCCAGTTTGAGCCCTATTTTCGGCCAATTCCACTGTACTAGTCAACAAATATCATATTTATGTCGCTAGATCTCCATGTTTTCTATCGAATGAGTACAAGAAACCACCCATTTACCAATTTCAACTACACGATAAATTGGTTAGAAATTGGCAAGTTTGCCAATTTCACACAAATTTCAGAAGATGCCAATTTCCAAACAGGGTCCACGAAATACTAGACAGTTATTCCTGGCACTAAAATAACAAGTTCTCTGTTCGTTAGTCACGTCTCCAGGCCACTTTTACATTTCTTTTGCTTTCCACTTTGAATTTTTATTCTCACAATAAATAGAAGATTTATTGTTATTCAAACTACTGCATTAGTGTAGAAATGGTGCAAATAATATCAGCGCACATGTGAAAGAATATTAGACTCACCAGTTGACGTGTATTGGATGCTTGGCATAATTTGTTTACTTTTGAACTTTGGTAAAAATCGAACATTTCTGCTAGTTTGAGCTCAATTTCCAGGTACTTTTCATTGTGAAACTAATCAAAATCATCTCGATTTCTGTAATATGTCTTCCATTCTATAAAATGAGAACAGGAAAACTAGAATACAACCATAAATACTATACGAAAATACAGTGCAAATTCGCAGTTTTAGACAAAAAACACGGTCAAAGTTTTTTTTCTCTCATTACGCACTGTGTGCTGCAGGTTTTTTTTATAATGTGCACACTGACCACATAGACCCATTCTTTCATATGTAGGCCTACCATCTTTCTCTCACTAGATTTGAAGGAGCTAGAATCTAGGCGTTCTGGTAGGTCAATAACCCTGGTGCGTAAGCCGTACTAGTACGTCGGAAACCGTGAAAGAGCTAGTAACTGTGAAAACTAAGCATTCTAGTAACTGGGAAAGTAGACCCTCTGTAACTGGGAAAACTAGACTCTCTAGTAACTGGGGAAAGTAGACCCCCTATTAACTGGGGAAACTAGACCCTCTAGTAACTGTGGAAACTAGGCCTTCTAGTTACTGTGGAAACTAGACCATCTAGTAACTGGGGAAAGTAGACCTTATAGTAACTAGGGAAAGTAGTCCCTCTAGTAACTGGGGAAACTAGACTCTCTATTAACTGGGGAAAGTAGACCCTCTAGTAACTGGGAAAACTAGACTGGCTAGTAACAGGGAAAACTAGACCCTCTAGTAACTGGGAAAACTAGACCCTCTGGTAACTGGGGAAACTAGACCCTCTAGTAACTGGGGAAACTAGACCCCCTAGTAACTGGGAAAACTAGACCCTCTAGTAACTGGGAAAATTAGACCCTCTAGTAACTGGGGAAAATAGACCGTCTAATAACTGGGGAAACTAGACTCTCCATTAACTGGGGAAAGTAGACCCTCTAGTAACTAGGGAAACTAGACAATCTAGTAACTGGGGAAACTAGACCCTATAGTAACTGGGGAAAGTAGACCGTCTAATAACTGGGAAAACTAGCCTCTCTACTAATTGGGGAAACTAGACCCTCTAGTGACTGGGAAAACTGGATCTTCTAGTAACTGGGGAAACTACACTCTCTAGTAACTGGGGAAAATAGACCCACTAATAACTGGGGAAACTAGACTCTCTATTAACTGGGGAAAACAAACCCTCTAGTAACCTAGGAAACTGGACCTTCTAGTTGCTTGGAAAGCTAGACCCGCTAGTAACGGGGAAAATTAGACCCTCTAATAACTGGGAAAAATAGACCCTCTAGTAACTGGGGAAAGTAGACCTTCTAGTAACTGGGGAAAATAGACCCTCTAATAACTGGGGAAAGTAGACCCTCTATTAACTGGGGAAAATAGACCCTCTAGTAACTGGGGAAACTAGATCCTCTAGTAACTGGGGAAAATAAACCCTTTAATAACTTGGGAAACTAGACTCTCCATTAACTTGGGAAAGTAGACCCTCTAGTAACTAGGGAAACTAGATCCTCTAGTAACTGTAGAAACTAGCCCCTCTAGTAACTGGGTTTAATAGACCCTCTAGTAACTGCAGAAACTTGACCCTCCAGTAACTGGGAAACTAGACCATCTAGTAACTGGGGAAAGTAGACTTTCTGTTAACTGGGAAAACTAGCCTATCTAGTAACTGGGGAATGAATGCCCTCTAGTGACTGGGAAAACTGGACCCTCTAGTAACTGGGGAAACTAGACCCTCTAGTAACTGGGGAAAATAGACCCTCTAATAACTGGGGAAACAAGACTATTAACTGGGGAAAGTAGATTCTCTATTAACAGGTAAAACTAGCCCCTCTAGTAACTGGGGAAAGTAGACCCTTTAGTGACTGGGAAAACTGGACCCTCTAGTGACTGGGGAAACTGGACCCTCTAGTGACTGGGGAAACTGGACCCTCTAGTGACTGGGGAAACTGGACCCTCTAGTGACTGGGGAAACTGGACCCTCTAGTGACTGGGGAAACTGGACCCTCTAGTGACTGGGGAAACTGGACCCTCTAGTGACTGGGGAAACTGGACCCTCTAGTGACTGGGGAAACTGGACCCTCTAGTGACTGGGAAAACTGGGTGAATGGGAAAACTGGACCCTCTAGTGACTGGGGAAACTGGACCCTCTAGTGACTGGGGAAACTGGACCCTCTAGTGACTGGGGAAACTGGACCCTCTAGTGACTGGGGAAACTGAACCCTCTAGTAAGTGGTGTAGTTCCAGCAACACTTTTATAGGTGTTGTTGTAGTGTTGAGTCGTCGATACTTTAACAGCATTGAGAAGTTGACATAGTGTTTGTTCTCTGGATTCTATATGACAGTTAAATGGGGGGCTGATAGTGCTGTCCTGGGAGACAGTAATGGTGAAGCTGGAGGTGCTGTCCTGGGAGACAGTAATGGTGAAGCTGGAGGTGCTGTCCTGGGAGACAGTAATGGTGAAGCTGGAGATGCTGTCCTGGGAGACAGTAATGGGGAAGCTGGAGATGCTGTCCTGGGAGACAGTAATGGTGAAGCTGGAGATTTTGTCCAGGTAGTCGGGAATTATACGCAGGAAGGAATACATATAAATGACCTCATAGGGGACAGGAGCCATAGTAGGGAAACAAGTGTAGTCAAAGATAAGATAAAACCAATATTGCAAACTAGAAATACCGCAGGAAATAGCAAACAAGAGGACTCCACTAGCAATAGTGAGGATATATTACCAAAAACAACTGGTGGGAGCTCCATTGTTGGTGCTAGGGAGGATAGAAGTAAGACAGGGAAACATGCACCAACAGGGAATACAGTCACAGAAACCCAAGGCAAACGGAAACCAAGCCTGTGCACATACTATGCACTCGGTATCTGCTGGCATGGGAAATCTGGAAAAACAGATGGGACGTGCAACTATGACCACCCTAGAAAATGCCATGCCCATATGACAACAGGAAAATGCAAACTCCCTTCCTGTAAGCTTTTTCACCCTGAACTGTGTACCTCCTCAGTACAGGAAAGACTGTGCTATAACTTAAATTGCCAGGCATACCATCTAAAGGGGACAAAAAGATACAAAACATCCAGGCCATGGGAAAACCTGGGTAGCCACAGCCACTCAAGAGGGAGAGGTTTTTTAGTGCCAGGAAGGAAAAAAAACTGGCAGGAAATGGCAGAAATCGTACACCAAATCCAGTCATTCCTGGAGTGGAACCACAGTCGATGGCCTCCACTCCAAACCAACAGATACAGATACTAATGCCGGAAAAAAAATCCCCCCCCCCCAGTACCAACAATACCACCAGTCCGATAACATTCTTCTTTGCAAATATACAGGGTCTAAAGCCAGCAACAAACAACAAAATACCTTTCATCCGTGGACTGCTTGCAGAGGCAAAGGCAATGTTCGCGGCTTTCACTGAGACCCACATAAAGGATCACTTGGACAACGAAATATGGATCCCAGGTTACAACCTATACAGATGTGACAGAGTGAACAGGCAAAAGGGGGGGGGGGGGTTGGCCTGTACATTGCAGAGTCACTTGTTTGCACAGAACTGCTAAATGCCTCAAATGATGTAGTGGAAGTTTTAGCAGTAAAGGTCGAGAACCAAAACCTAGTCATTGTGGTAGTCTACAAGCCTCCGGATGCAACATCCCAGCAATTCCAGGAACAGCTGTTAAAAATTGACCACTGTCTGGAAAACCTTCCAGCTCCTGCACCCAACATCTTGCTCCTGGGGGATTTCAACTTAAGGCACCTAAAATGGAGGAATATAGCAAATAATATTGTTGCAGTAATAACACCAGGAGGCAGCTCTGATGAAAACTCACACTCACGCGAGCTTTTAAATCTCTGCACAAAATTCAATTTAAACCAGCAAATAATAGAGCCTACTAGACTGGAGAATACACTAGACCTCATCTTCACTAACAATGATGATCTGATAAGAAATGTCACCATATCAAAAACAATATACTCAGATCACAACATAATTGAGGTTCAGTCATGTATGCGCGGAGCCCCAGACCGACATAATGAGATTAGTCACGAGGGAGCATTCACCAAATTCAACTTCAATAACAAAAACATAAAGTGGGACCAAGTAAACCAAGTCCTAACCGATATAAGCTGGGAAGATATACTAAGCAACACAGACCCCAACTTATGCCTAGAACAGATTAACTCGGTGGCACTCGATGTATGCACAAGGCTTATTCCTCTAAGAAAAAGGAGGAGTAGATGTAAAACAGAAAGAGACAGGCGCTCCCTTTACAGGCGACGGAAAAGAATAACAGAGCGGCTAAAAGAGGTCAATATATCTGAAATGCGTAGGGAGACACTGGTCAGAGAAATAGCAAGCATCGAACTTAAGCTAAAAGAATCCTTTAGGAGTCAAGAATCGCGGGAAGAACTAAAAGCCATAAATGAAATCGAAAGATACCCAAAGTATTTCTTCACCTATGCCAAATCAAAATCGAGAACAACGTCCAGTATTGGGCCCCTACTTAAACAAGATAGGTCCTACACAGATGACAGCAAGGAAATGAGTGAGCTACTCAAGTCCCAATATGACTCAGTTTTTAGCAAGCCGCTAACCAGACTGAGAGTCGAAGATCAAAATGAATTTTTTATGAGAGAGCCACAAAATTTGATTAACACATGCCTATCCGATGTTATCCTGACGCCAAATGACTTCGAACAGGCGATAAATGACATGCCCATGCACTCTGCCCCAGGGCCAGACTCATGGAACTCTGTGTTCATCAAGAACTGCAAGAAGCCCCTATCACGAGCCTTTTCCATCCTATGGAGAGGGAGCATGGACACGGGGGTCGTCCCACAGTTACTAAAAACAACAGACATAGCCCCACTCCACAAAGGGGGCAGTAAAGCAACAGCAAAGAACTACAGACCAATAGCACTAACATCCCATATCATAAAAATCTTTGAAAGGGTCCTAAGAAGCAAGATCACCACCCATCTAGAAACCCATCAGTTACACAACCCAGGGCAACATGGGTTTAGAACAGGTCGCTCCTGTCTGTCTCAACTATTGGATCACTACGACAAGGTCCTAAATGCACTAGAAGACAAAAAGAATGCAGATGTAATATATACAGACTTTGCAAAAGCCTTCGACAAGTGTGACCATGGCGTAATAGCGCACAAAATGCGTGCTAAAGGAATAACAGGAAAAGTCGGTCGATGGATCTATAATTTCCTCACTAACAGAACACAGAGAGTAGTCGTCAACAGAGTAAAGTCCGAGGCAGCTACGGTGAAAAGCTCTGTTCCACAAGGCACAGTACTCGCTCCCATCTTGTTCCTCATCCTCATATCCGACATAGACAAGGATGTCAGCCACAGCACCTTGTCTTCCTTTGCAGATGACACCCGAATCTGCATGACAGTGTCTTCCATTGCAGACACTGCAAAGCTCCAGGCGGACATCAACCAAATCTTTCAGTGGGCTGCAGAAAACAATATGAAGTTCAACGATGAGAAATTTCAATTACTCAGATATGGTAAACATGAGGAAATTAAATCTTCATCAGAGTACAAAACAAATTCTGGCCACAAAATAGAGCGAAACACCAACGTCAAAGACCTGGGAGTGATCATGTCGGAGGATCTCACCTTCAAGGACCATAACATTGTATCAATCGCCTCTGCTAGAAAAATGACAGGATGGATAATGAGAACCTTCAAAACTAGGGAGGCCAAGCCCATGATGACACTCTTCAGGTCACTTGTTCTATCTAGGCTGGAATATTGCTGCACACTAACAGCACCTTTCAAGGCAGGTGAAATTGCCGACCTAGAAAATGTACAGAGAACTTTCACGGCGCGCATAACGGAGATAAAACACCTCAATTATTGGGAGCGCTTGAGGTTCCTAAACCTGTATTCCCTGGAACGCAGGAGGGAGAGATACATGATTATATACACCTGGAAAATCCTAGAGGGACTAGTACCGAACTTGCACACGAAAATCACTCACTACGAAAGCAAAAGACTTGGCAGACGATGCTCCATCCCCCCAATGAAAAGCAGGGGTGTCACTAGCACGTTAAGGGACCATACAATAAGTGTCAGGGGCCCGAGACTGTTCAACTGCCTCCCAGCACACATAAGGGGGATTACCAACAGACCCCTGGCAGTCTTCAAGCTGGCACTGGACAAGCACCTAAAGTCAGTTCCGGATCAGCCGGGCTGTGGCTCGTACGTTGGTTTGCGTGCAGCCAGCAGCAACAGCCTGGTTGATCAGGCTCTGATCCACCAGGAGGCCTGGTCACAGACCGGGCCGCGGGGGCGTTGACCCCCGGAACTCTCTCCAGGCAAACTCCAGGTCTCCTGGTAATAATTATGTATATTCTTCACATATTATATATTTCTCACTTAATACGGAAATTGTTATGGATTGCTGTAATTTAAAAATCCAGCAGTATTTGTTTTAGATATTGTATATTATCAGACAATTCTCCAATTTTCAAAATGTGCTAATTGTAGCTATTTTGCTGGGGTATATCTTGTTTTTTATCCAAAAAGTAAATTATATTGATTATCACTAATACCCTATCTTTTTTTTTTTTTCAAATAATTCACGAGCCAGACTGTTGAATAATTCAGTGAGCCGCACCATCTCCATCGTCTTCACAACTGTTGACATCAAAATCTGAAGCCTTGCTTATCGGATTTCCCGAATCCATTCACAGATAATTTCCGTTGTCACACTCCAACAGCAAGCCAAATTTCACAAACCACTTTCCTTTACTCACTCTGATACAACATGCGTATGTCTGCCTGCTGAGTGACCTGATCAAGCCCACTGTCAGGGAAAAACGTTAACATTTGTGTCTCCTTTTCTATTCTACCATCCTTCAAGCTGTTATTCAGTCTTGTTGATCAAGCATTTCTCCTTTCATATATACAGTATATATACATAACAAAACAGTTTCAACACTCTTCTTTCATTATTTTAATGATTATTTTTGTACCACAACTCATGCATCTGCAGTGTTTCTGAATCTTCATTGTTGTGACATTTTATTGCTACGCTTCTCAAATATACCAAAGCACATCACAATTCGACATCACATCACCAGACCTGCCATCACAGCCACTCCATGAATCACTCGCTCTCGAGTCCTCGCACCTCTATTCCCCTTGATCTTAACGACCTCCTTCTCCTCCTCTCCTACTAATCTCCATTTTCATGGATTCCGAGTCCCCATTTCCAGTTCCTGGAACCTTTTTCTCCCCTGTAAATTGTTCCTGCTAAATTTCCTTGGATCTTAATACCTTTCTTATCCTATAGCAAACTGACCTTCGGAAAGTTGCTTCAGTAAGCTTCTGGACCCCACTCTTCTAGGAAAATTCCTTCCACCTCCATTTCCCTCAATTCAATACCCCTCAACATCACCAACAACTTTCCATTTCCTTGGAACCAGAGTCCCTCTAATCCTGAGTAAATATTTTTTCTGTCTATGCACACTATATCCAGCCAAGACTTAATATTTTCTGAGAATCTCCACTGCTCCCCTTAACCTTTCCTCGTACGACATTCCCTTGAGCTCTGGGACTAGCCTTGTTGCAAACCTTTGTACTTTCTCTAACTTCTTGACGTGCTTGACCAGGTGTGGGTTCCAGACTGGTGTTGCATACTCCAGTATGGGCCTAACATACACAGTGTACAGTGTCTTGAACGATTCCTTATTAAGGTATGGGAACGCTATTCTCAGGTTTGCCAGGCACCCGTATGCTGCAGCGGTTATTTGGTTGATGTGTGCCTCCGGTGATGTGCTCGGTGTTATGGTCACCCCAAGGTCTTTCTCCCTGAGGGAGGTCTGTAGTCTTTGTCCACCTAGCCTATACTCTGTCTGCGGTCTTCTTTGCCCCTCCCCAATCTTCATGACTTTGCATTTGGCTGGATTGAATTCGAGAAGCCAGTTACTGGATCACATGTCCAGCCTGTCCAGCCTGTCCAGGTCTCTTTGCAGTCCTGCCTCATCCTCGTCCGATTTAATTCTTCTCATCAACTTCACGTCATCTGCGAACAGGGACACTTCAGAGTCTATTCCTTCCATCATGTCGTTCACATATATCAAAAATAGCACTGGTCCTAGAACTGACCCCTGTGGGACCCCGCTCGTAACAGGCGCCCACTGTGATACCTCTTCACGTACCATGACTCGTTGCTGCCTCCCTGTCAGGTATTCCCTTATCCATTGCAGTGCCCTCCCTTTTACATGCGCCTGATCCTCCAGCTTCTGCACTAATCTCTTGTGGGGAACTGTGTCAAAGGCCTTCCTGCAGTCTAGGAAAACGCAATCTACCCACCCCTCTCTCTCGTGTCTTACTTCTGTTACCTTGTCATAAAACTCCAGGAGGTTTGTGATACAAGATTTGCCTTCCATGAACCCATGCTGGTTTTCATTTATAATCTTGTTCCTTTCCAGGTGTTCGACCACTCTCCTCCTGATAATCTTCTCCATGACTTTGCACACAATACATGTCAGAGAGACAGGTCTGTAGTTTAGTGCCTCGTTTCTGTTTCCTTTCTTAAATATGGGGACTACATTAGCTGTCTTCCATTTCTCAGGTATTCCCAGTTTCAAGGGATGTGTTGAAGATTGTGGTTAGAGGCACGCACAGCATCTCTGCTCCTTCTCTAAGGACCCTTGGGGAGATGTTGTCCAGTCCCATCGCCTTTGAGGTGTCAAGGTCACTTAAGAGCTTCTTCACCTCCTCCTCAGTTGTTCGTATGTCATCCAACACTTGTTGGTATATTTCCTCTTGATGTTCCCTTCTGTGCTGTCTTCCCACAGCCCTTCCTGTATCTACTGTAAAAACTTCCTTAAATCTCCTGTTCAGCTCCTCACATACCTCCTGATCATTTCTTGTGAGTTCTCCACCTTCTGTCCTTAATCTGATCACCTGGTCTTTGACTGTTGTCTTCCTCCTGATGTGGCTATACAACAGTTTCGGGTCAGTCTTGATTCTCGATGCTATGTCATTTTCATACTGTCGCTGGGCCTCCCTCCTTACCTGTGCGTACTCATTCCTGGCTCTGCGACTGATCTCCCTATTTTAGTGTGTTCTCTGCCTTCTGTACTTATTCCATTCTCTATTGCACTTTGTTTTGCCTCCTTACACCGTCGGGTAAACCAGGGGCTCGTTCTGGTCTTCCCGTTGTTACTGTTGCCCTTGGGAATAAACCTTTCCACTGCCTCCTTGCATTTTGTTGTTACATATTCCATCATTTCATTTACTAGTTTTCCTGCCAGTTCTCTGTCCCACTGGACCTCCCGCAGGAAGTTCTTCAGCCCTATGTAGTCCCCTCTTTTATAGTCAGGCTTTTCCCATTCAACTCCTGTTATTCTCTCTACTTGCAGCTACTATGTATTCAAAGCACAGAACCACGTGGTCGCTAGCTCCTAGGGGACTCTCATACTTGATGTCCTCAATGTCTGAGCTGCCCAGGGTGAACACAAGGTCCAATCTTGCTGGCTCATCCTCCCCTCTCACTCTGGTAGTGTCCTTAACATGTTGGTGCATGAGGTTTTCCAGCACCACGTCCAACATCCTGGCTCTCCATGTTTCGGGACCCCCATGTGGCTCCAGGTTTTCCCAGTCAATCTCCCTGTGGTTGAAATCCCCCATAACCAGCAACTTTGCTCTGCTGGAGTGAGCTCTTCTTGCCACGTCAGCAAGTGTGTCCACCATTGCTCTGTTGCTCTCTTCATATTCCTCTCTTGGCCTCCTGTGTGTGTATGTGTACTCACCTAGTTGTACTCACCTAGTTGAGGTTGCGGGGGTCGAGTCCGAGCTCCTGGCCCCGCCTCTTCACTGATCGCTACTAGGTCACTCTCCCTGAGCCGTGAGCTTTATCATACCTCTGCTTAAAGCTATGTATGGATCCTGCCTCCACTACATCGCTTCCCAAACTATTCCACTTACTGACTACTCTGTGGCTGAAGAAATACTTCCTAACATCCCTGTGATTCATCTGTGTCTTCAGCTTCCAACTGTGTCCCCTTGTTACTGTGTCCAATCTCTGGAACATCCTGTCTTTGTCCACCTTGTCAATTCCTCTCAGTATTTTGTATGTCGTTATCATGTCCCCCCTATCTCTCCTGTCCTCCAGTGTCGTCAGGTTGATTTCCCTTAACCTCTCCTCGTAGGACATACCTCTTAGCTCTGGGACTAGTCTTGTTGCAAACCTTTGCACTTTCTCTAGTTTCTTCACGTGCTTGGCTAGGTGTGGGTTACAAACTGGTGCCGCATACTCCAATATGGGCCTAACGTACACGGTGTACAGGGTCCTGAATGATTCCTTATTAAGATGTCGGAATGCTGTTCTGAGGTTTGCTAGGCGCCCATATGCTGCTGCAGTTATTTGGTTGATGTGCGCTTCAGGAGATGTGCCTGGTGTTATACTCACCCCAAGATCTTTTTCCTTGAGTGAGGTTTGTAGTCTCTGACCCCCTAGACTGTACTCCGTCTGCGGCCTTCTTTGCCCTTCCCCAATCTTCATGACTTTGCACTTGGTGGGATTGAACTCCAGGAGCCAATTGCTGGACCAGGTCTGCAGCCTGTCCAGATCCCTTTGTAGTTCTGCCTGGTCTTCGATCGAGTGAATTCTTCTCATCAACTTCACGTCATCTGCAAACAGGGACACCTCAGAGTCTATTCCTTCCGTCATGTCGCTCACAAATGCAGCAAACACGCTATCAGGTCGTTCCTCATCAAGATTCATTGCTGTCCGGACCCAAATTGAATGCCTGTATCTGCAATAACACAGCTGACTTTCTCGCATGTTAACTTTTCTGGAGAGAGATATAATTGATTTTATATGTTTTAAAGCATATTAAAGACATCCAGTGAGTTTTGGGTGTATTATGGGGTATTAAAGATATCTAGAAATATTAAGATATGTTGTAGAGTGTTATTCACAGGGTGTTCGATGCGAAATCTAACAGGTTCTAAGTGAATTAAATAGCATTAACATTGTAAAGTAATACTGAGCAAACATTTGTTGCTTGCTGTCATAAAGACTTTCACCGGGAACTTGGTATTGTAAAGTATTCTGTCCAACAGTTAGTGACTGAGTTGATAACTTTAATTCTTCGTGTTTTCGAGTCCTTCTCTTACGAGAGGTGCTTTGATGCTGGGCAAACACTCGGATCAAACCTGAGTATCTTACGTTCTCCAGGACCTGAATTACCCTTACGAGTTTTGCTCTTCCCTTTAGACATAAAATCTACTGAAAATCTCAGGATTTGCATTTTAAACTATTGACATGTTGTTTTGTAAAGGCAACGACGAAGTCGATTATTATAATTTACCAGAAACGACAAAGCTATTTACATCCTTTGATTTTTTATCACACTGGTTTTCTCTCCCCCCCCTCCCCCAGGTTGGTTGATGAAGAGAAAGGAAACACATTCATTAATATTCATTTAATATCTGTTTTACCAGAAGATGTGGAGACATCCCATTTCAGATGATCCTCCCTCCTTCAGGACTCAACTCTTGCTATCTGGTTTCCCCGAATGTTTTCAGAAATGTTACTTTACTCACGGTCCAGTTGCACGTTAAGTCATAAAACCAGTAGTCTACATTCACTCCGATCTAACGCACTCACAATAGCTTGTTATATGTTGCTCAAACCTCCATCAGTGAAAACCTCCTTTACCCTCACTCTCTCCATTCATTCCTGGAACGACCATTTTTTCTGATTTCTTCAACCTCTGCTTTATATTCTCTTTTATTCATCCTATTTTTTCCATCCTTTCTAAATTTCCAGAACTCCTCATCAACCCCTCCTCAGCGCTCTGAATTATACGTTTGGTCGTGGAACACCGTCTTCTAATTTCTGTGCTCCGAATTTTCTGCAAAATATTCACCAACCCACTGCTCATACCATGACATCTCTAGTCCCTCCACCCTTATTGTAATATTTAAAACCTATGTCTTATACCTATATAAAAGTGTTTGTTTCTCTCTGCTCAGGTACATTATCTTATTTGCTTAGGAATATAAACTTATTGTTTTCCATATATGCCTCAACACTCCACCTACTATTTCCCCACTCACCTATTCTATGGCTCACCTTGTCTTTCAAAGACCCATTCACGAACATGTTCACTCCCAAATACATGAATACATTCAGTTCCTCCATGCTACCTTCTTCCAATCTGATATCCAATTTTTCGTTGGCTAGATTTCTAGTTATTCCTGTCACCTATCTGTTTTCAATATTTTCTTTTAATTTTCTTCATTTACATATGCTCCTAAATTCATCCATCAACCTTCAAAATCTTCCAAAATTACAACTCAGACTTTGTATCAGATGATTTGTCTTTCAATCCCACACTTTTTCCCTGAATCCTAGTATTCGCTTCTAACACAACTCCTTCTACAAACATGCTAAACCACCATTGTGACATTACACAGCTGAGTCTGAGTCCTACTTTTTTTCTGGAAAATAGTTCCCTCTCTCTCCTGAGCCACACTATCTGCATAAAATTCTTGACTGGTTCTAACAACCTTCTCTTTATTCCATACATTTACAATATCTGTCACATTGCTTCCCAGTTTATCAAATCAAATGCCTCTTCTTCAGTAAATCCATAAATGCAACAAGTCGCTCCATACCTTATAAGAATTGTTCACTTACATCCTTCGCTGTAAACACTCTACCTACACATATTCTACCCTTACAAAACCCTCCTAGTTCCCCTGCAATTTTACTTTCTGTGTAACTCCTAACTCTTTCAAGAATATTGCAAATTTTTCATTCACTTTGCACGGAATACTCAGACTTATTTTCAATAATTCTAAAACTCTTCCTTGTCTACTATCCCATCATTTAAAGGAACGATTCATGCTGTCTGCCAGTCCTTAGGATGTATAGTTGGGGATGAAAGTTTCCTGACATATGGCAACCCAGACATAGTAAACAGAGGAGTACAGACTATTTTCATGAATGAATTAATGTAACGGAGATGGTGACTGGTTGATAAAATTAATTTCCGGTATGTTCTGTGTCTCTATTTATTAGTAGTTTAATGTTCGTATATAAATTACGTGGCTTAGATACTGATGGGCGTTTTGTTGCATGATTTCATTTCAAAGTTTTTGATTGATCATTTCCGTTTACAAACCTTGTTGACCTTGTAGTTTCATAGACATAAATTTTTATAATCAGATTTAGAGGTGAAAGTGCTTTGCAGCCTTTTGAACATCCGTTTACCAGCGAATTCAGTTATTATTTTTTAAATTATTTGGTACTTAACTATCATAATATCACTGACGAGGTTTAATTTTCAGAGACATAGATCATTTAGGAAGAGGAAGACACTGAAATGCACGTACGTATTTAACATGGAATGTAAAGTTTAAACACAAAGGAAAACAGACTGGAATGATAATATTTTAGGAGTGATGTCAGGTCAAGGTGATTACCTGATTGTTGATGCAGATTATGACAGACAGCACCTACCACCTCTATATTATGGTACTCAGCCAATCCAAAATTGCCCAATGCGAGTAAAATAACTGGAAGAGGGAGAGTGGTCTCTCACGTATAGACATCGTCGCCAACTAGGTGTGTTATGGGGCACGGTACAGACATGTTACAGGACACGGTACAGACATGTTACAGATCACGGCACAGACATGTTACAGGACACGGTACAAACATGTTACAGGACACGGTACAGACATGTTACAGATCACGGTACAGACATGTTACAGATCACGGCTCAGACATGTTACAGGACATGGTACAATCATGTTACAGGACACGGTACAGACATGTTACAGATCACGGTACAGACATGTTACAGATCACGGCACAGACATGTTACAGGACACGGTACAGACATGTTACAGGACACGGTACAGACATGTTACAGGACACGGTACAGACATGTTACAGGACACGGTACAGACATGTTACAGGACACGGTACATACATGGTTAACCATATGGAAAGAAAGTAACCTTCATGAATGATACAATTATGGTTGAATACAGTTTACCCGAATATACTGAACATACATTCCGTACATTTAAAACTTAGTTGTTCCGCCTTTAGCTTAATTAAAGGAGCGATGCGTCGCGCTATGCTTTCTTTGCAAGAAGGACAGTGGGTTTGCACATTGTCATCGTGGTTATATACCCATGTTAGTCTTTCTGTCAACTCTGTTATGGTTGTGATGGACTCTACTTTCATTTTACTTTTAACTATTGACCAAAAATTCTCTATTGGATTCATATCTGGTGAATTACCTGGCTAATCAAGAAGGGGGTAGATCAGCCAGCCACAGGGAGACCCAGAATACCCGCAAATATTAAGGCCTTCCCCCTTTCTACAACTTCATCCCAATAGGGTCTGAGACTTTTTGAGCATGGGGAAACTGTGCTCTAAAGTTCCTCAAAGAGCTGGGTGAAAAACTCATCATAGAAACCAAGGACCACAGGGTGGCCAGCTTCATCTTTCAGAGACTCAGTGTTGCGATCCAGAGAGGAAATGCCTGCAAGATTCTGGGCACGTGGCCCACCGCAGGGGAGCTGAACGAAGTTTTCGAGATGTAGCTCTGAGTTGTCTATGCTGTTATACTCCCTATTGTATTTTTGTCATTGTTTTGTCAGTGTATTTTGTCAATGTATTTTGTCTTTAAATAAAGTATATATAAAATATAGGGGGTAGTAGGAGAAAACAATTTTCAAACAGCTTCAGGGAGAACCTTGAGGAGTGCTCGAATTGTTTTAGGAGTGATAAAAAAAAAAGAAAAAATTAAAAATTATGATAAAAGATGTTTCCTTGACAAAAAATAGTGCATAATTTTGGCAACATGTTGATGTAATTAGCTTGTTTCTATCAAATTTCTAAGTATGTTTTTCCAAAAATGTAATTTTTTGGTTCTTACTTTCGTCAAAAGGACATGATGGCAATTCGTGTTTTTTTTACTCCCAAAATTACGATTTTTATGATTGTTTCATTCTAAATACACTACATTGCAACTTCTCTGAGAACTCCATTCAAATTCAGGGAATGATGATAATAGCTCAGTCGCCTGTGTGTTGTCAACATGTGTTGAGGTGTCTAACATACTGAAATGTGGCGTGCCATGACCGTAGAGTTTTACAGAAAACGCACTACATATGTATAACTCAGGAATAAGTTATTGACATTATTTTCCATTTTTGGAAAAAACTATTTGTAGGGGTGTCATGATTTTTACACAGGTTATTGAGTAATGATTTTTTTTCCTCACACAAAAAAGAAATCAAAATTTTTATTATGCAATCTATTGACATTTTCACTCAAACAGCGTTGGTGCCAAGATTATCTAGCTCTTATCTTTCATCTGATGTCAAGTAGAGCATTGTATGTCTTACCAATTTTGAAGAAAAGGGAGAGTTTTATGCCATGTAGGATAAGGCACTATTTATTTTTTCTATCTCTCTTATAAGACAATAAGTCACTACAAACACAGTGTGTAGGCTTCAAACGCTGCTTAAATCACTGTAAATTTTTCCTTTGAAATTGGACCAAAAACATAATAGAAATTATTTCGCTATCACGCTCCTTGAGCTTTCCCTGAAGCAAGTTTATTCTTTTCTCTGATGATGAGGGTCCCCAGGACAGTTCAAGAGGTACCTCCCTATATATATATAAATATATATGTATATATATGTATATATATATATATATATATATATATATATATATAAATATATATGTATATATATATATATATATATATATATATATATAAGAACATAAGAAAGAAGGAGCACTGCAACAGGCATACTGACCCATGTGGAGCAGGTCTATGTCCCCCCCATGACCCACTCAGTCTGGTCACCTCCACTCAAGGAAGGAGCACGGCACCAGACCGAGCAGCACATGATAGTCAGGTCCAACTCACACCCACCCACACCCGCTCATGCATTTATCTAACCTATTTTTAAAACGACACAACGTTTTAGCCTGAATAACTGTACTTGGGAGTTTGTTCCACTCATCCACAACTCTATTACTAAACCAGTGCTTTCCTATATCCTTCCTGAATCTGAATTTTTCCAACTGAAACCATTGCTGCAAGTCCTGTCTATGTTACATATTTTAGCACGCTATTTACATCCCCTTTATTAATTCCTGTTTTCCATTTATACACCTCAATCATTTTTTTTTATTATTATCACACTGGCCGATTCCCACCAAGGCAGGGTGGCCCGAAAAAGAAAAACTTTCACCATCATTCACTCCATCACTGTCTTGCCAGAAGGGTGCTTTACACTACAGTTTTTAAACTGCAACATTAACACCCCTCCTTCAGAGTGCAGGCACTGTACTTCCCATCTCCAGGACTCAAGTCCGGCCTGCCGGTTTCCCTGAATCCCTTCATAAATGTTACTTTGCTCACACTCCAACAGCACGTCAAGTATTAAAACCATTTGTCTCCATTCACTCCTATCAAACACGCTCATGCATGCCTGCTGGAAGTCCAAGCCCCTCGCACACAAAACCTCCTTTACCACCTCCCTCCAACCTTTCCTAGGCCGACCCCTACCCCGCCTTCCTTCCACTACAGACTGATACACTCTTGAAGTCATTCTGTTTCGCTCCATTCTCTCTACATGTCCGAACCACCTCAACAACCCTTCCTTAGCCCTCTGGACAACAGTTTTGGTAATTCCGCATCTCCTCCTAATTTCCAAACTACGAATTCTCTGCATTATATTCACACCACACATTGCCCTCAAACATGACATCTCCACTGCCTCCAGCCTTCTCCTCGCTGCAACATTCATAACCCACGCTTCACACCCATATAAGAGCGTTGGTAAAACTATACTCTCATACATTCCCCTCTTTGCCTCCAAGGACAAAGTTCTTTGTCTCCACAGACTCCTAAGTGCACCACTCACTCTTTTTCCCTCATCAATTCTATGATTCACCTCATCTTTCATAGACCCATCCACTGACACGTCCACTCCCAAATATCTGAATACGTTCACCTCCTCCATACTCTCTCCCTCCAATCTGATATCCAATCTTTCATCACCTAATCTTTTTGTTATCCTCATAACCTTACTCTTTCCTGTATTCACCTTTAATTTTCTTCTTTTGCACACCCTACCAAATTCATCCACCAATCTCTGCAACTTCTCTTCAGAATCTCCCAAGAGCACAGTGTCATCAGCAAAGAGCAGCTGTGACAACTCCCACTTTGTGTGTGATTCTTTATCTTTTAACTCCACGCCTCTTGCCAAGACCCTCGCATTTACTTCTCTTACAACCCCATCTATAAATATATTAAACTACCACGGTGACATCACACATCCTTGTCTAAGGCCTACTTTTACTGGGAAAAAATTTCCCTCTTTCCTACATACTCTAACTTGAGCCTCACTATCCTCGTAAAAACTCTTCACTGCTTTCAGTCCTTATTTTCTGCATAATATTTACACCACACATTGACCTTAGATAGGACATCTCCACTGCCTCCAACCACCTACTCACTGCTGCATTCACAACCCAAGCTTCACACCCATATAAGTGTGTTGGTACTACTATACTTTCATACATTCCCTTCTTTGCCTCCATAGATAATATTTTTTGTCTCCACATATACCTCAACACACCACTCACCTTTTATTTTTCCATCATCAATTCTATGATTAACCTCATCCTTCATAAATCCATCTGCCGACACATCAACTCCCAAGTATCTGAAAACATTCACTTCTTCCATACTCCTCTTCCCCAATTTGATATCCAATTTTTCTTTGTCTAAATCATTTGATACCCTCATCACCTTACTCTTTTCTATGTTCACTTTCAACTTTCTACCTTTACACTTAATTTCACTCAAAATAAAAAAGATGCCAGTTTCAGAATAGGGTCCAGAATAAACAATGCAGACAATCCTGGCACTTAAATAACATTTTCTCTGTTCATTAGTCACATGTCCAGGCCCCTCTTACTTTCTATTTTGAATTTTTATTCACACAAGAAATAGAAGATTATCTGTTATGTAGACTACTGCATTATTGTTATAACTGTATAAATAATGTCAACCCATTCATGACTGTGTATTAGAATGGTTAGTTGGACACTTATTGGATGGTGACGTCATTTGTTTACTCTTGAAAATCGACAAAAATTGAACATTTCCGCTACTTTGAGCTCAATTTCAAGGTCCTTTTCATTGTGAAATCAATGAAAATCGTCTCTATTTCTGTAGTATATCTTTCATTCTATCAAATAAGACCAAGAAAATGATTTCGACAAAAACTGAAGGAATATTGCCCATAAGAAATAATGTGAATCCAATTAATCTGTTCCAGACACAGAAAAGTATTAACAAAATATACATTTTATAGAGAATATCAATAGTTTTACATACAGAAAAAATGAGAAATAAATATAAAGGACTTTTGAATTGGATAAATGAACATTTAACATCACTTTAACCTTTATAGATGACTCTTGTTGGTGTATGGAAGACGGTGAGGAGAGGAGAGGGCAGATAAATAATCTCTACCACCCTCACTACCACCCTCCAGCCAGACTGACTCAGAATGCTTGAGATGCTTTGTGTGAGTGTGGGCGGACATGTTCGGTACGGTGTACAACTGTCAACTCGATGAAAACCGAGCTGATAAATGAAAACGTGGACGAAATTTTGACAAAAAAAGTCATATAAAACCGAATTCGATGAAAACCAGGGCAGACAAAAAGCGATGTTCCACTGTATATATTCTTTTATGATAGTCAATATATATATATAGAATATGAGCAGCTCTCAGCTATCTTGTATGACTTAGTATGAAGTAACAACAACAGTCTTACAAGACACCCAGAACTCACCACGTGGAGGTGGCTGCATACCAGAGTTCCGTTTTTTTTTTTTTTTTTTTTTTTTTTTTTTTTTTTTTTTTGTTTTTTTTTTGTTTTGTTTTTTTTAGTTTTTTTTTTTTTTTTACCCCTTTCCCCTTTTTTCACAGTTTCAGTCCCCTGTTGAACCCTGTAGCTCAATGCTTTTTCTTGTTCAGGATGGCCTTTTTTGTTTTTTTGTTTTTCTCATTATTTGCAGTGGAATTATCTTTATTGTGATTCTTTTTGGTCTTATTTTTCTTGTTATTTTTAGGTTGTTCAACAGGAATGTCCATGGTAGTCAAGTTAGTGGGGACTTGGTTTGGCTTGTATTCTGGTTTAAATTCAAGCCATTTAGGGTCAGGGATCTCCTGGTAGATGATCTGTCTTTCTGGTTCTTGTTTAGTGGTGGATTGAGAAAGATTATTTTTCTTTGGAAATCTGAGCCTCTGTGGTGGACGCTGAAGACGTGGGAACCTCCCAGCGGCCACACCACATCCGCTCTCCTCTCTCAAACCGTTCACTTCAAATTTCATTTTTGCTTTATACTACAGTGATTTTGTTGAAGATCACTACATAAGACAGCCAGTGAACATATCATAAATTGTATTTCATCACTGACCTTATCACTATAACAACAAAATAAAAAAATAGTTACCCTCGAATTATGAGCAGTAAGGGTAGTGTTGATTATTAATTAATCAACAACAACAACAACCACAACAACAACCACAACCACAACCACCACCGCCACCGCCGCCGCCGCCGCCGCCACCGCCACCGCCACCGCCGCCTCCGCCCCAGCCGCTGCCGTCGCCACCGCCGCCGCCGCCACCGCCGCCGCCGCCACCGCCGCCGGCGCCGCCGCCACCGCCGCCGCAGCCGCCACCGCCGCCTCCGCCGCCGCCGCCCTCGCCACCGCCGCCACCGCCGCCGCCGCCGCCGCCGCCGCGTCCGCCGCCGCCGCCACCGCCGCCGCCGCCGCCGCTCGGAAAAAAGGGTAAAAAAAACAACCTATCAAACTTATGACTATCACCAGAACTATCAACACTACCCTTACTGCTCATAATTCGAGGGTAACTATTTTTTTATTTTGTTGTTATAGTGATAAGGTCAGTGATGAAATACAATTTATGATATGTTCACTGGCTGTCTTATGTAGTGATCTTCAACAAAATCACTGTAGTATAAAGCAAAAATGAAATTTGAAGTGAACGGTTTGAGAGAGGAGAGCGGATGTGGTGTGGCCGCTGGGAGGTTCCCACGTCTTCAGCGTCCACCACAGAGGCTCAGATTTCCAAAGAAAAATAATCTTTCTCAATCCACCACTAAACAAGAACCAGAAAGACAGATCATCTACCAGGAGATCCCTGACCCTAAATGGCTTGAATTTAAACCAGAATACAAGCCAAACCAAGTCCCCACTAACTTGACTACCATGGACATTCCTGTTGAACAACCTAAAAATAACAAGAAAAATAAGACCAAAAAGAATCACAATAAAGATAATTCCACTGCAAATAATGAGAAAAACAAAAAAACAAAAAAGGCCATCCTGAACAAGAAAAAGCATTGAGCTACAGGGTTCAACAGGGGACTGAAACTGTGAAAAAAGGGGAAAGGGGTAAAAAAAAAAAAAAAAAAAAAAAAAAAAAAAAAAAAAAAAAAAAAAAAAAAAAAAAAAAAAAAAAAAAAAAAGGAACTCTGGTATGCAGCCACCTCCACGTGGTGAGTTCTGGGTGTCTTGTAAGACTTGTTGTTACTTCATTCTAAGTCATACAAGATAGCTGAGAGCTGCTTATATTCTATATATATATTGACTATCATAAAAGAATATA
Organism: Cherax quadricarinatus; assembly: GCF_038502225.1. Taxonomy (NCBI): domain Eukaryota; kingdom Metazoa; phylum Arthropoda; class Malacostraca; order Decapoda; family Parastacidae; genus Cherax; species Cherax quadricarinatus. The sequence goes on along the minus strand of NW_027196015.1, from coordinate 26,890 downwards.
TACAGTGGAACATCTCTTTTTGTCTGCCCTGGTTTTCACCGAATTCGGTTTTATATGACTTTTTTGTCAAAATTTCGTCCACGTTTTCGTTTATCAGCTCGGTTTTCATCGAGTTGACAGTTGTACACCGTACCGAACATGTCCGCCCACACTCACACAAAGCATCTCAAGCATTCTGAGTCAGTCTGGCTGGAGGGTGGTAGTGAGGGTGGTAGAGATCATTTATCTGCCCTCTCCTCTCCTCACCGTCTTCCATACACCAACAAGAGTCGTCTATTAAGGTTAAAGTGATATTAAATGTTCATTTATCCAATTCAAAAGTCCTTTATATTTATTTCTCATTTTTTCTGTATGTAAAACTATTGATATTCTCTATAAAATGTATATTTTGTTAATACTTTTCTGTGTCTGGAACAGATTAATTGGATTCACATTATTTCTTATGGGCAATATTCCTTCAGTTTTCGTCGAAATCATTTTCTTGGTCTTATTTGATAGAATGAAAGATATACTACAGAAATAGGGATGATTTTCATTGATTTCACTATGAAAAGGACCTTGAAATTGAGCTCAAAGAAGCGGAAATGTTCAATTTTTGTCGATTTTCAAGAGTAAACAAATGACGTCACCATCCAATAAGTGTCCAACTAACCATTCTAATACACAGTCATGAATGGGTTGGCATTATTTATACAGTTATTACAATAATGCAGTAGTCTACATAACAGATAATCTTCTATTTCTTGCGTGAATAAAAATTCAAAATAGAAAGTAAGAGGGGCTTGGACATGTGACTAATGAACAGAGAAAATGTTATTTTGGTGCCAGGATTGTCTGCATTGTTTATTCTGGACCCTATTCTGAAACGGGCATCTTTTTTAATTTGACTGAAATTGAGTGTAAAGGTAGAAAGTTAAAAGTGAACATAGAAAAGAGTAAGGTGATGAGGGTATCAAATGATTTAGACAAAGAAAAATTGGATATCAAATTGGGGAAGAGGAGTATGGAAGAAGTGAATGTTTTCAGATACTTGGGAGTTGATGTGTCGGCAGATGGATTTATGAAGGATGAGGTTAATCATAGAATTGATGAAGGAAAAATAAAAGGTGAGTGGTGCGTTGAGGTATATGTGGAGACAAAAAATGTTGTCTATGGAGGCAAAGAAGGGAATGTATGAAAGTATAGTAGTAACAACACTCTTACACGGGTGTGAAGCTTGGGTGGTAAATGTATTCACGTAGGACATACCCCTTAGCTCCGGGACCAGTCTAGTTGCAAACCTTTGCACTTTCTCTAGTTTCCTTACGTGCTTGGCTAGGTGTGGGTTCCAAACTGGCTCTGCATATTCCAATATGGGCCTAACGTACATAGTGTACAGGGTCCTGAACGATTCCTTATTAAGATGACGGAATGCTGTTCTTATGTTTGCTGGGTTCCCGTAAGCTGCCCGTTATTTGGTTGATGTGAGCCTCAGGAGATGTACCCGGTGTTATACTCACCCCAAGGTCCTTTTCCTTGAGTGAGGTTTGTAGTCTCTGGCCCCTAGACTGTACTCCGTCTGCGTTTTTTTTTTTTTTTTTTTTTTTGCACTTTCACAATCTTCATGACTTTTCACTTGGTGGCGTTGAACCCCAGGAGCCAGTTGCTGGACCTAGCCTGCAGCCTGTCGGATCCCTTTGTAGTTCTACCTGGTCCCCATTCGATTGAATTCTTCATCAACTTCACATCATCTGCAAACAGCGACACTTCAGAGTCCATCCCTTACATCATATCATTAACAAATACCAGAAACAGCACCGGTCCTAGGACTGACCGCTGTGGAACCCCGCACGTCACAATGTGCATCCAATCTGACGCCTCGCCACGTACCATACCCCACTGTTGTCTTCCTGACAGGTATTCCCTGATCAATTGCAATGCCATCCCTGCTATCCCTGTCTGGTCCACCTGTTTTTGCACTAGTCTGTAGTGTGGAACTGTGTCAGACACCTTACATTCCAAGAAAATGCAATCTACCCACCCCTCCCTCTTTCTTGTCTTACTGCTGTCACCCTGTCATAGAACTCCAGCAGATTTTTGACACAGGATTTCCATTCCCTGAAACCATGCTAGCTGTCGTTAATAAGTTCATTGCTTTCTAGGTGCTCTGCACTCTTCTCCTGATGATCTTCTCCATGACTTTGCATAATATATATATCAGTAACACTGATATATATAAAAAATGGGATTACATTTGCTGTCTTTCATACCTCAGGCAGTCGCCCTGTTGCTATAGACGTGTTGAAGATTGTTGTTAGTGGTACACACAACGCCTGTGCTCCCTCTCTGTGGACCAATGGAGAGATGTGATTTGGCCCCATCGCCTTTTAGGTATCTAGCTCGCTTAGCAGCCTCTTCACTTTTTCCTTGGTTGTATGTATTGTGCCCAACGCTTCATGGTATAACCCACCTCTCTGGAGTCCCTTCTGTCTCCTCTGTGAAAACTTATTTGAATCTTGCGTTGAGCTCCTCATATACTTCACGGTTGTTTCTTGTGATTTCCCCTCACTTTCTCAGCCTGATTACCTGATCCTTGACTGTCGTTTTCCTCCTGATGTGGCTGTACAATAGCTTCGGGTCAGATTTAGCTTTAGCTGCTAGGTCATTTTCATGTTGCCGTTGGGCCTCCCTTCTTACCTGTGCATATTCATTTCTGGCCCTACTTCTTACCTTATTCTCCTGTGTCCTTTTCTTTCTATACTTCCATTCTCTAGCACACTTGGTTTTGGCCTCTGAACCAAAGGCTCACCCTGGCCTTCTCGTTATTTCTGTTACCTGTGGGTACAAACCTCTTCTCATCTTCCTTGCATATTGTTGTCACATATTCCATCATCTCATTTACTGGCTTCCCTGCCCGTTCTCTGTCCCACTGAACCTCGTGGAGGAAACTCTTCAAGCCTGTGTAGTTCCCTCTCTTGTAGTTTTGCTTCATTTGTCCTGCCCTTCCTGCTTTCCTCTCCATTTGTAACTCTATGTATCTGAAGCCCAGAACCACATGATCACTGGCCCCGAAGGGTGTTTCATTTGTGATGTCCTCACTATCTGCACTACCAAAGATAAATACTAGGTCCAGTCTTACTGATTCATCCTCTCCTCTCTCTCTGATAGTGTCCTTTAAGTGTTGGTGCATCAGGTTTTCCAGTACCACCTCCATTATCTTAGCCTTCCACGTTTCTGTTCCCCCATGTGGCTTCAGGTTTTCCCAGTCTATTTTCTTGTGGTTGAAGTCATCCATAATCAGCAGCTTTGCCCTGCTCGCATGAGCCCTTCTTACCACTTCAGCCAGTGTGTCAAACATCGCTCTATTACTCTCATCATATTCTTGCCTTGGTTTCCTGCTGTTCTGTGGTGGGTTATACATCACTGCAATTACCACCTTGGGACCTCCAGACTGTAGTGTTCCTGTTATGTAATCTCTTGCCTCTCCTCTGTCTCCTCTTTCCAGCGATGAGCAGTCCCACTCCTCCACCCTATCTGTTCCCTCTTTTTTCATGATCTGATATCCCACTGGGAAGATCAGGGAAGAGAGAGGTGAAGGTTTATAAACTAAAAGAGGAGGCAGTTAGGGTAAGATATAAACAGCTATTGGAGGATAGATGGGCTAATGAGAGCATAGGCAATGGGGTCGAAGAGGTATGGGGTAGGTTTAAAAATGTAGTGTTAGAGTGTTCAGCAGAAGTTTGTGGTTACAGGAAAGTGGGTGCGGGAGGGAAGAGGAGCGATTGGTGGAATGATGATGTAAAGAGAGTAGCAAGGGAGAAAAAGTTAGCATATGAGAAGTTTTTACAAAGTAGAAGTGATGCAAGGAGGGAAGAGTATATGGAGAAAAAGAGAGTGGTTAAGAGAGTGGTGAAGCAATGTAAAAAGAGAGCAAATGAGAGAGTGGGTGAGATGTTATCAACAAATTTTTGTTGAAAATAAGAAAAAGTTTTGGAGTGAGATTAACAAGTTAAGAAAGCCTAGAGAACAAATAGATTTGTCAGTTAAAAATAGGAGAGGAGAGTTATTAAATGGAGAGTTAGAGGTATTGGGAAGATGGAGGGAATATTTTGAGGAATTGTTAAATGTTGATAAAGATAGGGAAGCTGTAATTTCGTGTATAGGGCAAGGAGGAATAACATCTTGTAGGAGTGAGGAAGAGCCAGTTGTGAGTGTGGGGGAAGTTCGTGAGGCAGTAGGTAAAATGAAAGGGGGTAAGGCAGCCGGGATTGATGGGATAGAGATAGAAATGTTAAAAGCAGGTGGGGATATAGTTTTGGAGTGGTTGGTGCAATTATTTAATAAATGTATGGAATAGGGTAAGGTACCTAGGGATTGGCAGAGAGCATGCATAGTTCCTTTGTATAAAGGCAAAGGGGATAAAAGAGAGTGCAAAAATTATAGGGGGATAAGTCTGCTGAGTATACCTGGTAAAGTGTATGGTAGAGTTATCATTGAAAGAATTAAGAGTAAGACGGAGAATAGGATAGCAGATGAACAAGGAGGCTTTAGGAAAGGTAGGGGGTGTGTGGACCAGGTGTTTACAGTGAAACATATAAGTGAACAGTATTTAGATAAGGCTAAAGAGGTCTTTGTGGCATTTATGGATTTGGAAAAGGCGTATGACAGGGTGGATTGGGGGGCAATGTGGCAGATGTTGCAAGTGTATGGTGTAGGAGGTAGGTTACTGAAAGCAGTGAAGAGTTTTTACGAGGATAGTGAGGCTCAAGTTAGAGTATGTAGGAAAGAGGGAAATTATTTCCCAGTAAAATTAGGCCTTAGACAAGGATGTGTGATGTCACCGTGGTAGTTTAATATATTTATAGATGGGGTTGTAAGAGAAGTAAATGCGAGGGTCTTGGCAAGAGGCGTGGAGTTAAAAGATAAAGAATCACACACAAAGTGGGAGTTGTCACAGCTGCTCTTTGCTGATGACACTGTGCTCTTGGGAGATTCTGAAGAGAAGTTGCAGAGATTGGTGGATGAATTTGGTAGGGTGTGCAAAAGAAGAAAATTAAAGGTGAATACAGGAAAGAGTAAGGTTATGAGGATAACAGAAAGATTAGGTGATGAAAGATTTGATATCAGATTGGAGGGAGAGAGTATGGAGGAGGCGAATGTATTCAGATATTTGGGAGTGGACGTGTCAGCGGATGGGTCTATGAAAGATGAGGTGAATCATAGAATTGATGAGGGGAAAAGAGTGAGTGGTGCACTTAGGAGTCTGTGGAGACAAAGAACTTTGTCCTTGGAGGCAAAGAGGGGAATGTATAAGAGTATAGTTTTACCAATGCTCTTATATGGGTGTGAAGCATGGGTGATGAATGTTGCAGCGAGGAGAAGGCTGGAGGCAGTGGAGATGTCATGTCTGAGAGCAATGTGTGGTGTGAATATAATGCAGAGAATTCGTAGTTTGGAAGTTAGGAGGAGGTGCGGGATTACCAAAACTGTTGTCCAGAGGGCTGAGGAAGGGTTGTTGAGGTGGTTTGGACATGTGGAGAGAATGGAGCGAAACAGAATGATTTCAAGAGTGTATCAGTCTGTAGTGGAAGGAAGGCGGGGTAGTGGTCGGCCTAGGAAAGGTTGGAGAGAGGTGGTAAAGGAGGTTTTGTGTGCGAGGGGCTTGGACTTCCAGCAGGCATGCGTGAGCGTGTTTGATAGGAGTGAATGAAGACAAATGTTTTTTAATACTTGACGTGCTGTTGGAGTGTAAGCAAAGGAACATTTATGAAGCGATTCAGGGAAACTGGCAGGCCGGACTTGAGTCCTGGAGATGGGAAGTACAGTGCCTGCACTCTGAAGGAGGGGTGTTAATGTTGCAGTTTAAAAACTGTAGTGTAAAGCACCCTTCTGGCAAGACAGTGATGGAGTGAATGATGGTGAAAGTTTTTCTTTTTCGGGCCACCCTGCCTTGGTGGGAATCGGCCAGTGTGATAATAAAAAAAAAATATCCAACTGGAAAGATGGCATCTGTTATCATCCCTGTGACCTTTATTTCTGTGAGGGTTATGATGACTGGTGATGCCTCTTTCACTCTTTCGTGCCACTCCTCCCACTTGTTCATTATTCCATCAGAGTTGGTGTACCATACCTTGTTTCATTTCCACCACTGTGTTCTGGGGGGTCGGTGTGGGTGGGGGATCTGGCAGTGTGCTATGGGCTTCTACAGTGTTTTGTGCGAGGTGGGGCAGTATGTGTGGATTATGGTTTGTGTTGTATGGTTCTAGGGGTGTTTCTGTGTGTGCCTGCGCTTGTTGCTCTGCTGTGCTCTTTTTGTCCTCTGCTGTTTCTGTTCTTAAGAAAAAGAAAAAGAACATAAGAAAGAAGGAACACTGCAGGAGGCCTACTAGCCCATGCTGGGCAGGTCCATGTCAACCTCCGGATAAGACCAATGGCCCACACAGTCAGGTCACCTCCACTTAAGGAAGGACCACGGCTTCTGACCCAGGAGCACCAGCTAGTCAGGTCCAACTCACACCCATCCACACCCACTCATGTATTTATCTAACCTATTTTTAAAACTACACAACGTCTTAGCTTCTATGATGGTACTCGGGAGTTTGTTCCACTCATCAACAACTCTAATACCAAACCAGTGCTTTCTTATATCCTTCCTGAATCTGAATTTTTCCAGCTTAAAACCATTGCTGCAAGTCCTGTCTAGGCTAGATATTTATAGCACACTATTTACATCCCCTTCATTTATTCCTGTTTTCCATTTATGCACCTCAATCATATCCCTCCTCATTCTACGCCTTTCTAGAGAGTGCAGATTCAGGGCCCTCAGCGTATCCTCGTAGGGAAGATTTCTGATACATGGGATCAAATTTCTTATCTTCCTCTGTACGTTTTCCATTGCAATTATATTTATTCTGTAATACGGTGACCAGAACTGTGTAGCATAATCTAAATGAGGCCTAACCAAGGATATATAGAGTAGAAGAACAGCCTGAGGATTTCTATTACTTTTGCTTCTTGATATGAGGGCAAGGATTCTCTTAGCTTTATTGCGAACGCTTATGCACTGTTGTCTTAATTTCAGGTTACTGCTAACCAGAACTTCTCAATCCTTTTCGGAATCAGTAATATTAAGATCTACATTAGTTTATATTTGGCATGGTTATTATCCTTTCCAACATTTAGAACTTTGCACTTGTCTACACTAAACTGCATCTGCCACTTCTTCGACCATGTCATCAGTCTATTCAAATCATCCTGGAGTGCTCTAATGTCCTCATTAGAATGAATTGGACGGCCTATTTTGGTGTCATCAGCAAATTTGCTTATGTCGCTATTTATTCCCTCTCCTGTGTCATTAATGTAAATTGTGAACAAGGGGCCCATAGCTGACCTCTGTGGAACACCGCTTGTGACGTGCCCCCATTCTAATTTCTCCCCATTTATGTAAACTCTCTGCTGCCTATTTGTCAGCCATGCCTCTGCCCAGGAAAACAATTCTCCTCCTATTCGTGGAAGTCTGCCGAAAGCCTTACTGAAGTCCATTTATGCAACATCATATTAAATACCATGATCTACCTTCTCAAATACCTAAGTGAAAAAAGTCAGTAAATTCATAAGACAGGAACGCCCCTTTGTAAAACAGTGTTAAGATTCATTAATCAATTTATACCTGTCAAGATGGCTATAAATTGCCTCGGCAATTGATTCCATAAATTTTCCCACTATGGAGATAAGGCTTATTGGTCTACAGTTCGAAGCTAAGGACCTGTCACTGACTTGTAAATAGGTATTACATTTGTCATTTTTCACTTGTCTGGCACTATGCCAGTTTGTAGCGAAATGCTGAAAAGATTAGCGAAAGGTTTGCTACGTTACTCTTTACATTCCTTTAAAACTCTTGCAAACAATTCATCAGGGCCTGGTGATTTGTTAGGTTTTAATTTCTCTATTTGTCTGAGGACCATGTCACTAGTTACTCCAATCGTGCAGTTTATTATCGTCCTGTTCTATGTAATTTTTAATTTCTGGAATTTCGCTAGTATCTTTCTTGATAAAAACTGAGAGGAGGTAAATAATGAAAATTTCACACATACCCTTATCACTGTCAGTGATCTGACCTGACTTACTCTTAACTGGACCTATCTTGTCCCTAATCTTACTTCTGTATACCTGAAAGAACCCTTTTGGGTTAGTCTTCGAGTCCCTTGCGACTTTAGCCTCATAATCCCTTTTAGCTTTTCTTATTCCTGTTTTATCTCTCTCTTTAACTTAATATATTGATTTCTTAACTGCCCATTCCCCTCTTTTGATACACCTATATATGCCTCTCTTTTGACCAATGAGATATTTTAATCTATTGTTCATCAATTTGGGATCATTTTTGTTAGATCTAATTTCCTTACTTGGAACAAAAGTTGTCTGGGCAGCTTGAACTATGAAAAACGTCGTATTGGCATCCAACACACTACCTGACCCATAGTCAGGTCATCCCAATTTAGCCCACCCAGGTAATTTTTCTGTTCCATAAAATCGGCCAAGCAGAAGGGGTCAGAGACTTGATTGCATTTATCTGGGTAATTCCATGATGTACTGAAACTAAGTGATTTGTGATCGCATTCCCCAAGCTCATCATTAACCTCAAGATTATTAATTAGTGATTCTTTGTTGGCAAGAACCAAGTCAAGCAGGTTGTTTCCTCTAGTTGGTTCTGCCACAATTTCTTTAGAAAAGCATTCCTGAACCGTATCAACAAAGTCACTGGACTCAAAATTTCCTGTCACACAGTTCCAGTCAATTTGTCTAAAGTTAAAATCTCCCATAAACACAACATTTTCATATCTAGATACCTTATGAACTTCGTCCCATAGCAGCTTTCTGCACTCTCTATCAAGGTTTGGGGGCCTATAAATCACACCTAAAATTAACTTTTCACGACCCCCAAGTAACTGTAGCCAAACATTGTGTGTCTGATGATTCTAATCTTATATCTTGTCTAACACAACAAATTAAATTATCTCTGACATACATCGCCACTCCACCAACCTTACCGTTGACCCTATCAGTATGGAATAGTTTATAACCTTTTATATTGCATTCAGAAGGCATTTCTCTATTTTTCAAGTTGAACCAGGTCTCTGTTATAACAATAATGTCTATATTACCTGCACTTGCAAGTAATCTTAGCTCATCTATCTTATTTCTTAGACTACTCCTGTTTATACAGTAAACCTTTAGGGAGCTAGTCACTCGTTGACCTCTACTATCTCTGTTTGTTGATCAATTGCTTTGCCTTTACTAGCAACTTTATTTTGAATATTATCTTTTAAACATACCCTTGAGGTATCCTGTTTATATCTGCTGTTTTCAACCCTAGTTCCGCAGCCTGAATGTTTCCCACAGACACCCATACCTCTATAATCTATCAGTCTAAAGTCATAGACATATCACCAATAACCCCCTCAATCGAATTGCCTAATGCAACCACTCCAGCCCCAGAGAGATGAATTCCATTCCTTGCATACATATCACGTTTGCCATAGAATACGCCCCTTTCGCCTCTTTTTTCTCTCCCTCAGTTGCTGCTGCCATTCTGATCTTGTTGTGTCTCGGTATAAAAACTCAATCCTGTATGCTGACGATTCTTTCAGCCATGATTTCTCTTGCAGAATCCTATTTTGCACCGTTACTGTCTTGAAAATCAGCTTGTCCAGCCTGTTTTTCCGCTTCGAGTACCTCCCTATTATATGAAAACTTACTCTCTCGGTCATGTCTTTCTCACCTAATTCTTTGACGATGTTTTCAATCTCCCGTTTTTCTTCTTGCCATCTTTCATTGTGTGCCCTCCCCTCGCTCTCCTGAACCCCATGAATAAACACTGACTTCTCCTACTCCTTCTCCCACTGCCTCTCCCACAGTATCTCTGGGTCAAAATGTCTCCCATATTTTTTGCTGTAGCTCTTGGTGGTTTGATCGTGCCTCCGCATATGTGTGTGTGTGTGTGTGTGTGTGTGTGTGTGTGTGTGTGTGTGTGTGTGTGTGTGTGTGTGGTTGTGCCTGTGTGTGTGTGTGTGTGTGTCTGTCTGTCCGTCCATCCATCTGTTAGCTGTCAGCCTAGTATTGCAGCCTGATTGTTTCGCCACAGACACCCATACCTCTATAATCTATCAGTTTAAAGACCTTGAAATGTCACCAATAACCCCATCAATCGAATTGGCTAATGCGACCACTCCAGCCCCAGAAAGATGAACCCCATCCCTTGCATACATATCACGTTTGCCATAGAATATTGCCCCTTTCGCCTCTTTGTTCTCTCCATCAGCTGCTGTCATTCTGATCTTGTGTCTCCATCTAGAAAATCAATCCTGTATGCTGACAATTCTTTCATCCGTGATTTCTCCTGCAGGATCCTGTTTCACACCTTTACTATCTTGAAAATCAGCTTGTCCAGCTGTTTTTTCCCGAAATCGTAATGATACGATTGCAAACAAACCATACCACAGTATGGTTTGTTTGCAATCGTATCATTATGATTTCGTGAGTCATGTTGATGGCTTTGAGAGGACTTGACCTAGAGTTCGTCACCGCCATACTAGCAGGAGATTCGTCTGTGAAAACTTGCATTTGTGGTCACAGTGGTGCCTATGCTAACCTTCCTATGGTGCAGAAATATACTTAGTTGGATGAATCGTATTGAAGCTAGCTGGCCCAGTGACTAATGCGATGATCTGGAGTTTTGAGACTCTCTGACCACGGGTTCAAACCCCACCCGTGGTATGGTTTGGTTTCTTCCCTTCGAGTACTTCCACATTCTATGAAAATTTACTATCTCAGTCATTTCTTTCTCGCCTATTTCTTTGATGATGTTTTCAATCTCCCATTTTTCTTCTTGCCATCTTTCACTGTGTGTCCTCCTCTCGCTCTTCTGAAGCCCATGAATAAACACTGACTTCTCCCTTTCCTCACATTGCCTCTCCTACAGTATTTCTGGGCCCCACTGTCTCCCTTATTATTTCCTGTAGCTCTTCGTGGCATAGTCGTACCTCTGCGTGTGTGTGTGTGTGTGTGTGTGTGTGTGGGTGGGTGGTTGTGTCTGTGTGTGTGTGTGTGTCTCCGTCTGTCCGTCCGTCCATTCGTCAGTCCGTTCGTCTGTCCGTCAGTCCGTCCATCTGTCTTTGAGAAGGGGAGGACTACTTTATGTATGTCATGATTCACAACTCTTTTTTGAAGGTTTAAGAATTATTTCTCACTCTATTCCTAATATATACTAACATTTACTATTTCAATACTTACTGGTGCACACGGGATATTTTTTTAACACTCATAGTACACTCAGCATTACCCATGTAATTCAAAATTAGTAATTTTTTATAATATGCTGGGCTACAAAACTTTTCGCATTTTTTTTTAGAATTCTCTCTCTTTTCCTAATCAAATATATATCAACAATTATTTTGTCATTTTTTATACACTTGCGAACTTTTAAAGACACCATAGATGCACTCCCACATATAGATGTATATTCGGTATTTGCAGTCACAGGAAATCCTAGTGGTGGCTTCTGATAATATCGTACGATGTCTGTATCCCATATTTCATTGTGATCTCATCATACATTCCAGTTGTCAATGACACAGTCCCTTCAATACCGTGGTATTCACACTTTTTTTTTCTTCTTTTTTTGTGGTCATAACGTGGACCTCATGATATAAGTGCATTCAAAAATCACTGCTGGGAACACTAACTGCCGGAGAATTGATTCTCTATTTTATTTTAACCTTCTTTCTTTTCTAACTCACTCATTAATCACTCATTGACCAGATATTTGCAGTTTTTTTCTGATCAAGGTCACAACCTTAACGTGTTGTTAATAATTGCGTGTAGTGATTACTTTTGACAAGACTACTGCCAGCAGCGCTGGCCAACTGCTCCCTGACCCTCACTCAGCTTCAAGTAAAAAACGCACATATTCAAAATTGACTCGTAATTTTTTTGATAATATCACTTTTTTCAGACTCTGGAAACCTTGTTATGTTCTTGTACGAATATTCACAGATTATCACGTACAATACCCGCTGACAGTATCCTAGGACCGCAGCCACAATGCTAAATACTAAGAGCACTGTATAACGATACTGTCTCACGTACATACGTAAGTACATACTTGTGTGTGTGAGTTACCATTTTGTCCTAGGCACATGTCGATTAGACACTAGGCGTCTTGCATGTGACTGCATGTGTGTGTTAGTTACCATTTTGTCCTAGACATGTGTGTGTGTGTGTGTGTGTGTGTGTGTGTGTGTGCATGTGTTTGCATGTGTGTGTGTGTGTGTGTGTGTGTGTGTATGTGTGTGTGTGTGTGTGTGCATGTGTGTGTACTCACCTAGTTGTACTCACCTAGTTGAGGTTGCGGGGGTCGAGTCCGAGCTCCTGGCCCGCCTCTTCACTGATCGCTACTAGGTCACTCTCCCTGAGCCGTGAGCTTTATCATACCTCTGCTTAAAGCTATGTATGGATCCTGCCTCCACTACATCGCTTCCCAAATTATTCCACTTACTGACTACTCTGTGGCTGAAGAAATACTTCCTAACATCCCTGTGATTCATCTGTGTCTTCAACTTCCAACTGTGTCCCCTTGTTACTGTGTCCAATCTCTGGAACATCCTGTCTTTGTCCACCTTGTCAATTCCTCTCAGTATTTTGTATGTCGTTATCATGTCCCCCCTATCTCTCCTGTCCTCCAGTGTCGTCAGGTTGAATTCCCTTAACCTCTCCTCGTAGGACATACCTCTTAGCTCTGGGACTAGTCTTGTTGCAAACCTTTGCACTTTCTCTAGTTTCTTTACGTGCTTGGCTAGGTGTGGGTTCCAAACTGGTTCCGCATACTCCAATATGGGCCAAACGTACACGTACCTAACGTACAGGGTCCTGAACGATTCCTTATTAAGATGTCGGAATGCTGTTCTGAGGTTTGCTAGGCGCCCATATGCTGCAGCAGTTATTTGATTGATGTGCGCTTCAGGAGATGTGCCTGGTGTTATACTCACCCCAAGATCTTTTTTCTTGAGTGAGGTTTGTAGTCTCTGGCCCCCTAGACTGTACTCCGTCTGCGGTCTTCTTTGCCCTTCCCCAATCTTCATGACTTTGCACTTGGTGGGATTGAACTCCACTAGCCAATTGCTGGACCAGGTCTGCAGCCTTTCCAGATCCCTTTGTAGTTCTGCCTGGTCTTCGATCGAGTGAATTCTTCTCATCAACTTCACGTCATCTGCAAACAGGGACACCTCAGAGTCTATTCCTTCCGTCAAGTCGTTCACAAATACCAGAAACAGCACTGGTCCTAGGACTGACCCCTGTGGGACCCCGCTGGTCACAGGTGCCCACTCTGACACCTCGCCACGTACCATGACTCGCTGCTGTCTTCCTGACAAGTATTCCCTGGTCCATTGCAGTGCCTTCCCTGTTATCCCTGCTTGGTCCTCCAGTTTTTTCACCAATCTCTTGTGTGGAACTGTGTCAAACGCATTCTTGCAGTCCAAGAATATGCAATCCACCCACCCCTCTCTCTCTTGTCTTACTGCTGTCACCATGTCATAGAACTCCAGTAGCTGTTTTTTCCCGAAATCGTAATGATACGATTGCAAACAAACCATACCACAGTATGGTTTGTTTGCAATCGTGTCATTATGATTTCGTGAGTCATGTTGATGGCTTTGAGAGGACTTGACCTAGAGTTCGTCACCGCCATACTAGCAGGAGATTCGTCTGTGAAAACTTGCATTTGTGGTCACAGTGGTGCCTATGCTAACCTTCCTATGGTGCAGAAATATACTTAGTTGGATGAATCGTATTGAAGCTAGCTGGCCCAGTGACTAATGCGATGATCTGGAGTTTTGAGACTCTCTGACCACGGGTTCAAACCCCACCCGTGGTATGGTTTGGTTTCTTCCCTTCGAGTACTTCCACATTCTATGAAAATTTACTATCTCAGTCATTTCTTTCTCGCCTATTTCTTTGATGACGTTTTCAATCTCCCATTTTTCTTCTTGCCATCTTTCACTGTGTGTCCTCCTCTCGCTCTCCTGAAGCCCATGAATAAACACTGACTTCTCCCTTTCCTCACATTGCCTCTCCTACAGTATTTCTGGGCCCCACTGTCTCCCTTATTATTTCCTGTAGCTCTTCGTGGCATAGTCGTACCTCTGCGTGTGTGTGTGTGTGTGTGTGTGTGTGTGGGTGGGTGGTTGTGTCTGTGTGTGTGTGTGTGTCTCCGTCTGTCCGTCCGTCCATTCGTCAGTCCGTTCGTCTGTCCGTCAGTCCGTCCATCTGTCTTTGAGAAGGGGAGGACTACTTTATGTATGTCATGATTCACAACTCTTTTTTGAAGGTTTAAGAATTATTTCTCACTCTATTCCTAATATATACTAACATTTACTATTTCAATACTTACTGGTGCACACGGGATATTTTTTTAACACTCATAGTACACTCAGCATTACCCATGTAATTCAAAATTAGTAATTTTTTATAATATGCTGGGCTACAAAACTTTTCGCATTTTTTTTTAGAATTCTCTCTCTTTTCCTAATCAAATATATATCAACAATTATTTTGTCATTTTTTATACACTTGCGAACTTTTAAAGACACCATAGATGCACTCCCACATATAGATGTATATTCGGTATTTGCAGTCACAGGAAATCCTAGTGGTGGCTTCTGATAATATCGTACGATGTCTGTATCCCATATTTCATTGTGATCTCATCATACATTCCAGTTGTCAATGACACAGTCCCTTCAATACCGTGGTATTCACACTTTTTTTTTCTTCTTTTTTTGTGGTCATAACGTGGACCTCATGATATAAGTGCATTCAAAAATCACTGCTGGGAACACTAACTGCCGGAGAATTGATTCTCTATTTTATTTTAACCTTCTTTCTTTTCTAACTCACTCATTAATCACTCATTGACCAGATATTTGCAGTTTTTTTCTGATCAAGGTCACAACCTTAACGTGTTGTTAATAATTGCGTGTAGTGATTACTTTTGACAAGACTACTGCCAGCAGCGCTGGCCAACTGCTCCCTGACCCTCACTCAGCTTCAAGTAAAAAACGCACATATTCAAAATTGACTCGTAATTTTTTTGATAATATCACTTTTTTCAGACTCTGGAAACCTTGTTATGTTCTTGTACGAATATTCACAGATTATTACGTACAATACCCGCTGACAGTATCCTAGGACCGCAGCCACAATGCTAAATACTAAGAGCACTGTATAACGATACTGTCTCACGTACATACGTAAGTACATACTTGTGTGTGTGAGTTACCATTTTGTCCTAGGCACATGTCGATTAGACACTAGGCGTCTTGCATGTGACTGCATGTGTGTGTTAGTTACCATTTTGTCCTAGACATGTGTGTGTGTGTGTGTGTGTGTGTGTGCATGTGTTTGCATGTGTGTGTGTGTGTGTGTGTGTGTGTGTGTATGTGTGTGTGTGTGTGTGTGTGCATGTGTGTGTACTCACCTAGTTGTACTCACCTAGTTGAGGTTGCGGGGGTCGAGTCCGAGCTCCTGGCCCGCCTCTTCACTGATCGCTACTAGGTCACTCTCCCTGAGCCGTGAGCTTTATCATACCTCTGCTTAAAGCTATGTATGGATCCTGCCTCCACTACATCGCTTCCCAAATTATTCCACTTACTGACTACTCTGTGGCTGAAGAAATACTTCCTAACATCCCTGTGATTCATCTGTGTCTTCAACTTCCAACTGTGTCCCCTTGTTACTGTGTCCAATCTCTGGAACATCCTGTCTTTGTCCACCTTGTCAATTCCTCTCAGTATTTTGTATGTCGTTATCATGTCCCCCCTATCTCTCCTGTCCTCCAGTGTCGTCAGGTTGAATTCCCTTAACCTCTCCTCGTAGGACATACCTCTTAGCTCTGGGACTAGTCTTGTTGCAAACCTTTGCACTTTCTCTAGTTTCTTTACGTGCTTGGCTAGGTGTGGGTTCCAAACTGGTTCCGCATACTCCAATATGGGCCAAACGTACACGTACCTAACGTACAGGGTCCTGAACGATTCCTTATTAAGATGTCGGAATGCTGTTCTGAGGTTTGCTAGGCGCCCATATGCTGCAGCAGTTATTTGATTGATGTGCGCTTCAGGAGATGTGCCTGGTGTTATACTCACCCCAAGATCTTTTTTCTTGAGTGAGGTTTGTAGTCTCTGGCCCCCTAGACTGTACTCCGTCTGCGGTCTTCTTTGCCCTTCCCCAATCTTCATGACTTTGCACTTGGTGGGATTGAACTCCACTAGCCAATTGCTGGACCAGGTCTGCAGCCTTTCCAGATCCCTTTGTAGTTCTGCCTGGTCTTCGATCGAGTGAATTCTTCTCATCAACTTCACGTCATCTGCAAACAGGGACACCTCAGAGTCTATTCCTTCCGTCAAGTCGTTCACAAATACCAGAAACAGCACTGGTCCTAGGACTGACCCCTGTGGGACCCCGCTGGTCACAGGTGCCCACTCTGACACCTCGCCACGTACCATGACTCGCTGCTGTCTTCCTGACAAGTATTCCCTGGTCCATTGCAGTGCCTTCCCTGTTATCCCTGCTTGGTCCTCCAGTTTTTTCACCAATCTCTTGTGTGGAACTGTGTCAAACGCATTCTTGCAGTCCAAGAATATGCAATCCACCCACCCCTCTCTCTCTTGTCTTACTGCTGTCACCATGTCATAGAACTCCAGTAGGTTTGTGACACAGGATTTCCCGTCCCTGAAACCATGTTCGCTGCTGTTGATGAGATCATTCCTTTCTAGGTGTTCCACCACTCTTCTGATTATCTTCTCCATGATTTTGCATACTATACATGTCAGTGACACTGGTCTGTAGTTTAATGCTTCATGTCTGTCTCCTTTTTTAAAGATTGGGACTACATTTGCTGTCTCCCATGCCTCAGGCAATCTCCCTGTTTCGATAGATGTATTGAATATTGTTGTTAGGGGTACACATAGCGCCTCTGCTCCCTCTCTCAATACCCATGGGGAGATGTTATCTGGCCCCATTGCCTTTGAGGTATCTAGCTCACTCAGAAGCCTCTTCACTTCTTCCTCGGTTGTGTGCACTGTGTCCAGCACATGGTTGTGTGCCCCACCTCTCCGTCTTTCTGGAGCCCCTTCTGTCTCCTTTGTGAACACTTCTGTGAAGGCTTACTCAGCTCTGTAATAACTTCAGACAGTATTACCAAAGCTGGCTCCTCCTCAGGAAAATTAATGAATAGAAAACGAAATAATAATTCACAAAGATAAACACTTTATTATTTATTAAAGCAAACATAAAACAATAAAACATGACAGGTATATCCTATTTGAAAGAAAAATGAAAAATGAAATGAATAAAATAACATTCGAACTCAACACTAATATATATATTGGGGTGTCTGGTGTTGGTGACACTTCGTGTTGTTGAAATCTTAGCCGTTGCTGATGTGGAAGGGGGGGGGGGTCGCAGGTGTTGGTGACCACCACCGGCTAGTTCTTCACAGAGTATCGCCGTGAGTATTCTATCCCGATGACAGGAAAGCAGGTTCTTTATCGCTGCAATGATGAGGGGTTACGCCCTGCAATTTCATACAGGTGCACAGGTAATTAAATCCAAAATGGGGAAGTCTCTGGACGTTAGTCCTTCTCCATCAGTTCTTCTCGTTGATTGACAGGTGACCCTCTCTGTCATCCAAGCTGAAAAGATAGACAGGTTACCCACTGCTTAAATAATCACTCTCCATGATAAGTTCAATACCTAAAAGACATGGTGATTATTACAACAGTCAACTTAGAGCAAGGCTGAAAAGACTAAGTTTATTATTGGTCAAAAGTGAAGCTTTCAACCAATAAATCCACTAGAATACAAGGCAGGCATGTACTTACAGTAGTGTTGGGAGCTGTGAGTCGAGTGATTTACTGTTTGACCAGAGCCCCACACGTCACCTTTCGGGGGGGGAGAAGGAGGGGAAGGGATAGCGGGAGCTAGACTGACCCTACCTTAACAAGCAGCCGGCAGTCAAACTATCACTTTCAGGGTGGGGGAAAAAAAGTGAGGAGCTTGACTTACCCTACCTTAACAAGTAGCCGGCAATGAAACTATCACTTACGGGGAGGGGAAAAAAGGTGGGAATAGCGGGAGCTTGACTTACCCTACCTTAACAAGTAGCCGGCAATGAAACTATCACTTACGGGGAGGGGAAAAAAGGCGGGAATAGCAGGAGCTTGACTTACCCTACCTTAACAAGTAGCCGGCAATGAAACTATCACTTACGGGGAGGGGAAAAAAGGCGGGAATAGCGGGAGCTTGACTTACCCTACCTTAACAAGTAGCCGGCAATGAAACTATTGTTACTATATACTCCCTCTCTACTCCTATCTATTGAACTTTTCCCTCACACTCCCCCATGCCAAGACTTATAGTCAAGGAGAATAAGAAGAATAGGCGAGGAAAAAGTTCTAACAGGTGGAAGTCGCATAAGGCAACAAATCTACTGACTGTCACGACTTAACCAGTCAGAAATAATTGGATGAACCATTGATATACACAATATGGAACTTAAAAGCTTGGAGGGCCAATGTCCACCTCAAGAGGCGACTGTTGGTTCCCTTAAAAGTTTCTAGGTATATCAAAGGTTTGTGGTCCGTTTCTAAAATGAATTCTTTTCCCAGCAAATAAAATTTAAGTCTGGAGATACCCCACACAAGGGCTAAACATTCCTTTTCTATTGTGGAGTATCTTGTTTCTGTGGGAAGGAGTTTCCAGCTTAGGAAGCATACAGGGAAGGGAGTACCATGATGGTATTGTAGCAGCACCGCACCTAAGCCAGTATTGGAGGCATCAGTTCTTAAACAAAATGTTTTATTAATATCTGGAATCTTAAGAATAGGGTCTTCCGAAAAGATACTTTTAATCTCATTAAACTTTTCCCGAGCTACGTCGGAAAGTTCAAGAGGTTCCTTCACAGACTTTTTAAGGAAGTCGGATAAGATGCCTGTAAGATCAGTAAGGTTCGGGATAAACCGTGCATAAAAATTTACAGAACCAAGAAAGCTACGCATGAGCTTCTTGGTTTTGGGGAATTTAAATTCTAATAAAGCTTTGATCTTACTGGGGAGAGGCTGCAGAGAGTTATTAGAAAGTATCAGTCCAAGATATCTAATCTTGTTATACCCAAGGAAGCATTTCTTCGGCTTGGCAGTGAGGCCATGTGAGCGTAACCTACGCAGAACTGATGTTAATGTTTGGATATGTTCGCCCCACGTGGATGTCATTACGTAAATGTTATCAAAATAAACTGAAACATTTGGCATATTACCCAAGACCTTTCTCATCAGTCTCACGTAGGTAGCACAGGCAGTTACCAAACCGAAGGGCATAGTTCTATACTGCATCAGTCCTTGGTGTGTAGGAAAAGCGGTGTACTGCTTAGAAGAAGGATCTAACATTACTTGATGATATGCCTGTGCAATATCAATCTCTGAAAAGAAGGAAGCGTCATAAAATTTATGTAGATCGCTATCTATTAAGGGCATAGGCTCAGCATCCCACCGAGTTATAGCATTAAGGCCTCTGAAGTCAATAGCAAGTCTATATGAATTATCCTCCTTCTTAACCATGACTACTGGTGAACAATATGAAGATACTGAAGGTTCAATGATATTTAGTTTTAATAATTTGTCTACCTCTCGGTCAAATGCATCCCTAAGGTGAACTGGAACTGGGTATAATTTTCGTTTGATAGGATTGTCCGTCACTAAGTCAATCTTATGGACTACCGTGGAGGTAACACCTGGAATATCAGTAAAGACGTCTGAAAAGTTACTCACACATTGAAGTAGTTCATGTCTCTTATGGTCATCCAAAGATTCATTAATATTAATGGTGGTTGCGTCCGAGTGGTCAAGAGTCACCAAGTCAAGTAGTTCTTCATCATAATCTAAGTTAGAGGTGTCAATTACGCACACCTTACATTCTCCAGTTATCGTATCAAGTTCGTGTGGAAAAACTAAGTCAAAGTTATTAAGGCAGTTAACCGAATTTCTTCGGTAATATTTCTTAAGGATGTTGATATGATAAAGCTTAGGTTTCCCCTTGACTTCTATGAGGTAGTCAACTTTCCCACAAATTTTTAATACTTTATATGGACCTTTCCATGCTACTAATAATTTATTTGACTTTATAGGCAAAAGTACCAGAACTTCATCCCCTACTTTAAAACTTCTCCTCTGACTTTTGGAATCAAAATAGGTTTTGTACTGGTCCATTGACAAGCTTAGGTTTTTCGAAACTATGTCAGAGGTCTCCTCAAGTTTGGATCTACGGTCAAGGAGAAACTGGTAAGAAGACTGAACCTCAGCATTTACCTCCTCATTAGTCCATAAGTCATGAAGGATGGACAGTGGACCTCTGGCCTGTCTACCATAGAGAAGTTCAAAAGGTGGAAACCCAAAAGAGTCACTGGGAACTTCCCTCATGGCAAACAAAGCACAGGGTAGGTAACAATGCCACTCCTTAGGTTTAAGGGAGCAAAGTTTCCTTAAAATGGACTTGAGAATCGAATGCTGGCACTCAACCCTCCCATTACAGCTGGGATGATAGAGTGTTGTGAAGAGAGGCTTCACTCCCAGAAGTTGGTAGAGATGTTGCATTAAGTCAGATGTGAATTGTGTCCCACGGTCAGACAAAATTTCTCTAGGGATGCCCACTCTGGAGAAGATGGACAAAAGGGCTTCAGCCACCTCTGTAGTAGTTATGGTCTTTAAGGGAACGGCTTCAGGGAAACTCGAAGCATAATCAACTAATGTTAATATATATCTATGTCCCCCAGATGAAAGTGGAGATAAAGGACCAACGATGTCAATAGCTACTCTTTCAAACGGTACCGTAAAGATAGGCATTTTGACCATAGGTACTTGCCTGATAACTCGGGAGGATGACAGTTGGCAAACTTTACACGATCTACAATAGGTAGTGACATCTGAGGACATTTTTGGCCAAAAATAGGTTTCCCTAATTTTGTTTAAGGTTTTACGATGCGAGAAATGTCCGGCCACTGGCAGGTCATGAGCCATTTTAAGAACAGTCTCTCTGCATTGACTTGGAACAACTAAGATGGAATAGTCTATCTCATCTGAATTTAATTTGAATACTGACTTGTACAAGATATCTTTAATATATTCAAATTTATATGAAAAGTTTTTCCTTTGGATAACTTGATTTTGTTTAGCGGCCTTATGGCAATTCTGAAGAGAAGGGCAATTACGTTGTAAACTGACAAAAGAGTCCTTTGATATATCTAAAGGCTTGAAGTCAGGGAAAATCAAAGGATGGATAATAGGAGAAGCCTGGGCTTTGGTCTGAGCCCTAGTCAAGACATTTATAGTATCGGAGGTGATATCTTCACTTTCATCTAACAAGTGAACCAGTGATCCTACTACCTCGCTTTCGAGAGTAGCATCACTGGTTTTTAATCCCACATGAATCTCACGAGACATTGTCTCATCTGAGCTTTCGAGAGGCTTCTCTGACTCTACAGGAAGAGGATCTGAAACACTTATGTCCATCTTTGTCGATGAAAGGTCAACCTCAGAAGAAAGAATGGCACCTTTTACATCACCTATTAGTACGGAGCAAGAAGTGATGGGAGCTAGTACGGCTTCAGACCAACCTGTGAACCATTTAGACCTAATGTAACAACGGATGGTAGGAAAAGTGTCTGTACGGCCCAAGTATGAAAGTATAGCAGAGGAATGAGTTTCTTTAAGATTAGGGAACAGCTCACCAGAAATTACTATACATGTGCATCCAGTGTCTCGTAAAATGGTAGATACATTAAGTCCATTAACTGTTGAACATTAAAATGTCTTACCTAACATCCATTAACTGTTCCTGAACGGAAGGGTGCTTGGTCATTACAGTCTTTAAAACATCTTCCAACTTTTTGGACCTTCTTAGAAGGACTATCTTGACGTTTATGTCCCTTAACACCACACAAATGACAAACAGGAATAAAAGAAGTCATTTTACTTTCCACTAGAGGCTTTCATTTCTTAAGGTCTGATGAACCCTTGCCCTTAGGGTTCGATCCCTTTAGGTCTTTATAGGAATTGTGAGCCTCAGCATACAGGTCAGCAGCCTCAGCAACTTCCTCAGCTTTAATCAGGTTACGTTCTCTGATGAATGTTCGTATCTGGTGAGGAAGAGCTGTCAGGAACTGGTCAGCAACCATGAAGTCTCGAAGAGATTCATAACTGTGTGATCAATTCCTGAACTCTCTATCCAAAAGTCGAACAAACGAAAGAGTGTTACCTGTAACTGTTGAAAGTTCTGGCCAGGCTGTAAGGTGGCATACCTGAAATCTTTCCTGTAAGAATTAGTGGTTTTTTGGTATGCTTAAAGGATTGCCTTCTTCAGTAGGTTATAATTACATATAATATCCTGCGACAAAGTTGCATAGATATTCAAAGCTGTACTGGAAAATAACATTCCTAACCTGGTAGCCCAGGTGTCAGCAGGCCATTCACAGAGGGTAGCGGTATTTTCAAACCTGATAATGTATGAAGTTATGTCTTCCCCCTCTGTGAAGGGAGGTAAATTAGGTGTTGGAATATGTGCACTAGCTGCACGTTGTTCCATTACTCCTTCATCTAATTGTTGTTGTGAGAAAGTTAACTTTTTATTCTCTAATTCAAGGCGAGCTTGTTCGAGCTCGCGATCCTTTTCTCTCTCTCTCAACTCATGTTCTCTAGCTCTTTCCTCAACTTCTCTATCCTTTGCTCTTTCCTCAACTTCTCTATCCTTTGCTCTTTCCTCAAGTTCCCTTAATTTAACTTGTTCTTCACGTACTTTAGCTCTCTCCTCACGATCAAGACTATCACGCTCCTTTTTGTCTTCTCTCTCTCTTTCTGTCTTTCTTGGATTTCTCAATTCTCTCTCTCTCCTTTTTCTCTTCTCTTTCGATTCTCTCTCTCTCCTTTTCTTCTTCTCTTTCCCTTTCTGTCTTTCTTCTCTCTCAATTCTCTCTCTTTCAAGTCTTTCCTGGATCTTAGCACTAATGAAAGATTCTAAATTTTTCCCTGTTATTCCTAACTTACTTCCAGCATTCATCCAAAACTGGTATTCCTCCATACTTGCAAGAATAACTTAAACTATCAGGGGAAATGAAACGGGTATTAAAGAAAACAGAGGGTTCAATTCCTGCTCCGCTCAAACTGTAAATAAACCAGAGGGCTCGATCCCTGCTTCAATTAAACAATATGTATTAGCAAACAGTAAGTAGAATGGGGTCACTTGACCATCCAATCTTCTCACCAACAAATCAAGAGTGCCCTATGACAGTTCCCTTGATATAATAAAGAGCTCAGTGAAACAAATTGTCACTGGAAAATCTCGGGTCCCTAGAGTCTAATCCTCCAAAGTGTTTCAAGCTCACAAGAAAGGTGGCAGAATTAACTATTATATCCTGCCTGACTTGACTTACAATAAATTGAGACTATAACAACCACCAAATCTTTTAAATACCTGTACCGTAGTCCTACCATAGAGAATGATTACTCATGGCTGGTGGTAACCGTCTGTGGTATGCGGCGTTGAAGTTCCAATGGTAGATTCGAGATGGAGTTGAATCTTGATTCAGTCGAGTTGATTCAGGCAAGGTCGCCACTTGTGAAGGCTTACTAAGCTCTGTAATAAGTTCAGACAGTATTACCAAAGCTGGCTCCTCCTCAGGAAAATTAATGAATAGAAAATTAAATAATAATTCACAAAGATAAACACTTTATTATTTATTAAAGCAAACATAAAACAATAAAACATGACAGGTATATCCTATTTGAAAGAAAAATGAAAAATGAAATGAATAAAATAACATTCGAAATCAACGCTAATGTATATATTGGGGTGTCTGGTGTTGGTGACACTTCGTGTTGTTGAAATCAATCTTAGCCGTTGCTGATGTGGAAGAGGGGGGGGGGGGTCGCAGGTGTTGGTGACCACCACCGGCTAGTTCTTCACAGAGTATCGCCGTGAGTATTCTATCCCGATGACAGGAAAGCAGGTTCTTTATCGCTGCAATGATGAGGGGTTACGTCCTGAAATTTCATACAGGTGCACAGGTAATTAAATCCAAAATGGGGAAGTCTCTGGACGTTAGTCCTTCTCCATCAGTTCTTCTCGTTGATTGACAGGTGACCCTCTCTGTCATCCAAGCTGAAAAGATAGACAGGTTACCCACTGCTTAAATAATCACTCTCCATGATAAGTACAATACCTAAAAGACGTGGTGATTATTACAACAGTCAACTTAGAGCAAGGCTGAAAAGACTAAGTTTATTATTGGTCAAAAGTGAAGCTTTCAACCAATAAATCCACTAGAATACAAGGCAGGCATGTACTTACAGT
The DNA here is from genome assembly GCF_038502225.1 of Cherax quadricarinatus. Taxonomy (NCBI): domain Eukaryota; kingdom Metazoa; phylum Arthropoda; class Malacostraca; order Decapoda; family Parastacidae; genus Cherax; species Cherax quadricarinatus. The sequence goes on along the minus strand of NW_027196015.1, from coordinate 2,461 downwards.
AGTGTTGGGAGCTGTGAATCGAGTGATTTACTGTTTGACCAGAGCCCCACACGTCACCTTTCGGGGGGGGGGGGAAGAAGGAGGGGAAGGGATAGCGGAAGCTAGACTGACCTTACCTTAACAAGCAGCCGGCAGTCAAACTATCACTTTCCGGGTGGGGGAAAAAAAGCGGGAGCTACACTTACCCTACCTTAACAAGTAGTCGGCAATGAAACTATTGTTACTATATACTCTCTCTCTACAGATCTCTGTCTTTCTGGAGCCCCTTCTGTCTCCTCTGTGAACACTTCTTTGAATCTCTTGTTGAGTTCCTCACATACTTCACGGTCATTTCTTGTTGTCTCTCCTCCTTCCTTCCTTAGCATGATTACCTGGTCCTTGACTGTTGTTTTCCTCCAGATGTGGCTGTACAACAGTTTCGGGTCAGATTTGGTTTTCGCTGCTATGTCATTTTCATATTGTCTTTGGGCCTCCCTTCTTATCTGTGCATATTCGTTTCTGGCTCTACGACTGCTCTCCTTATTCTCCTGGGTCCTTTGCCTTCTATATTTCTTCCATTCCCTAGCACACTTGGTTTTTGCCTCCCTGCACCTTTGGGTAAACCATGGGCTCATCCTGGCTTTTTCATTATTCCTGTTACCCTTGGGTACAAACCTCTCCTCAGCCTCCTTGCATTTTGTTGCTACATATTCCATTATCTCATTAACTGGCTTCCCTGCCAGTTCTCTGTCCCACTGAACCCCGTTCAGGAAGTTCCTCATTCCTGTGTAGTCCCCTTTCTTGTAGTTTGGCTTCATTCGTCCTGGCCTTCCTGCTTCTCCCTCCACTTGTAGCTCTACTGTGTATTCGAAGCTTAAAACCACATGGTCACTGGCCCCAAGGGGTCTTTCATATGTGATGTCCTCGATATCTGCACTACTCAAGGTGAATACTAAGTCTAGCCTTGCTGGTTCATCCTCTCCTCTCTCTCTTGTAGTGTCCCTTACGTGTTGGTACATGAAGTTTTCCAGTACCACCTCCATCATCTTAGCCCTCCATGTATCTTGGCCCCCATGCAGGTCCAAGTTCTCCCAATCGATCTCCTTGTGGATTAAAGTCACCCATGATCAGGAGCTTTGCCATGCATGCATGAGCTCTTCTGGCCACTCTAGCCAGTGTGTCAACCATCGCTCTATTGCTCTCGTCGTACTCTTGCCTTGGCCTCCTGGTGTTCTGTGGTGGGTTATACATCACTGCTATTACCACCTTGGGACCTCCAGAGTGAAGCGTTCCCGCTATGTAATCACTTTCTTCTCCGCTGTCTCCTCTCTCCAGCTCATCAAAATTCCAGCGATTTTTGATCAGCAGTGCCACTCCTCCACCCCCCCTGTTCCCTCTGTCTTTCCTCAGGATTTGGTATCCCGTTGGAAAGATGGCATCTGTTATCATACCTGTAAGCTTGGTTTCTGTGAGAGCTATGATGTCCGGTGATGCCTCTTTGACTCTTTCATGCCACTTCTCCTACTTATTTGTTATACCATCAGCGTTTGTGTACCATACCTTCAGTTTCCTTTCCAACACTGTGGTTTGTGGGGCCTGTGAGGGTGGGAGACCTGGTGGCATACTGTGGGATTCTATAGCTCGGTGTTGGGTGGAGGCTGTGGGTATGGATTGTAGTGTGTGTTGGGATGGTGTGATAGGTTTTATGGTTCTGAGAATAGTTGTGTGTGAGCTTGCCCTTGCTGTTCTGTTCTGCTCTGACTGACCTCTGCTGGTTCCATCCTTGTCTCTTTTCCTAGCTCCTTTCGCTTTTTTGTCCTCTCCCTCAGCTGCTGTCATTCTGTTTGTGTTCTGTCTCTCTCTTGGAACACCCTCTTGTACTCTTCCGAGTATTTCAATCGTGGTTTCTCTTGGAGGATCCTGTTCCGCACTGTTTCCGTCCTGAGAATCAGCTTGATTGGTCGGTTTCTCCCCTTCGAGTACCCCCCTATTCTCTGAAAATTTACAATCTCGTCCATCTCTTCACCTATTTCCGTGATGATTTTCTGAATCTCCTTACTTTCTTCCTGCTGCCTTTCAGTGTGTGTGTGTGTGTGTGTGCATGTGTGTGTATGTGTGCGCATGTGTGTGTGTGTGTGTGTGTGTGTGTGTGTGTGTGTGTGTGTGTGTGTGTGTGTGTCTGTGTGTGTGTGAGTGTGTGTGTGTGTACTGACCTAATTGTGGTTGCAAGAGTCGATTCATAGCTCTTGGACCCGCCTCTTCGATGGTCGCTGCTAGGTCCATTCTCTCCCTCCTCCATGAGCGGAGAGAGAATGGACTCCCTCCTCCAGTCCACAGATAAGTATTCTCTAAGCCCATTGTAATCTGCTAAGCGAAAACCTGAGACCATTACTGAATTATCCCTACTATCATACTTCCATTCAATGCTAAAGGTAATTGATTTGTGATCGCTTGTGCCTAGTTCCTCTGTAATTTCTAAACT